>NC_081555.1:19101195-19126195 GCF_963082655.1 Stomoxys calcitrans | reverse complement strand
TTATTTTTTTAATTTATATTACTTTATTTTTTAATACATTTTGGGGTTCCATGGTGCGTATAATTTATTTCAGTTTTATTAATAAATCAGAAATATCACTTATACGCACCCAGTACCAAATATCTAAAGGAAAAATCAGTAAAATTTTTCTAAAGATTAAATTTGTGTAAAAATTTAATCTTAAAACAAAATTTATAATTTATTTTATTTTATTTTATTTTATTTTATTTTATTTTATTTTATTTTATTTTATTTTATTTTATTTTATTTTATTTTATTTTATTTTATTTTATTTTATTTTATTTTATTTTATTTTATTTTATTTTATTTTATTTTATTTTATTTTATTTTATTTTATTTTATTTTATTTTATTTTATTTTATTTTATTTTATTTTATTTTATTTTATTTTATTTTATTTTATTTTATTTTATTTTATTTTATTTTATTTTATTTTATTTTATTTTATTTTATTTTATTTTATTTTATTTTATTTTATTTTATTTTATTTTATTTTATTTTATTTTATTTTATTTTATTTTATTGTATTTTATTGTATTTTATTTTATTTTATTTTATTTTATTTTATTTTATTTTATTTTATTTTATTTTATTTTATTTTATTTTATTTTATTTTAGTTTAGTTTATTTTATTTTAGGTCCCATGGTGCGTATGATTTCTTTTAGTTTTATAAACAAATCAGAAATATCACTTATACGCACCTCGTACCAAATATTTAAGGAAAAAATCAGTAAAATTTCTGTAGAGACTAAATTTGTATAAAAATTTCATCTTAAAACAAAATTTATAAAAATTTATTTTATTTTATTTATTTATTTTTTAGTTTATTTTATTTTTATTTATTTTTCTTTACTTTTGTTTATTTTCGTTTTTACTTTATTTTTTTTTTAATATTTTTTGCCCCAAAAACTTACCTTCATTTGTTTGCGTTTGAAGACTTCTTTTTAAACGTTGCACACTATCCTCAGTGTTTGTTACCAAAAAATCGCCTCCACTACCCTCCACTGGGTTCAGTGAATCCAAAGTTATGTCCATGTTCTGTGTAACCTCTTTAATTGCCTTTAACTGACAAGGTTTACCCTCTGCATCCAGCAGACGATATTGTACCACGGCCTCATGTTCGAAGAAGGTACTCAATGTGGAAAGAAGACAAAATATGGCCACACCTTACAGTAATCATCAGTAAGGGAAAGAAATAATTGAGGAAAAAAGTCAAATAAGTCAAACGATTCAATTTAAGAATTGTAACTGTTGCAGATAAACTGACGCCTAAAAGTAAGCCACAGAAAATGGGTCACATTTGCTGGCAGCATACAAGACAATGGGTGTGTTTTTGGAGATTTTAACAAATCGCAAAGAAAAACCATTTTAGGATAATGGAAAATTCGGAAAGAGCCTACTTTATTTTATTTAGACTATAGATATGGAGATATACAGCAGGACATAGGGCAAGACAAATAGGCCAGCTAAGGGATGAGCAGACAGAAGGGCGAACAAACCAGCAAAAGAACGGATGGCCATGGTATAAGGGCGAATATACCGACAGAAAATGAGATCGATCAATACAGAAGAACGGAGGTCGGACAGACATAAGGACATACAGGTAGAAATAGGGACAAATAGTAAGACATACATGTAGAAGGATGGGCAGATTTAAGGAAATACAGAACAACGGACGGACAGATATGGTTAGGTTAGGCATAGGATAGGATAGGATAGGATAGGATAGGACAGGATAGGATAGGATAGGATAGGATAGGATAGGATAGGATAGGATAGGATAGGATAGGATAGGATAGGATAGGATAGGATAGGATAGGATAGCATAGGATAGCATAGGATAGCATAGGATATCATAGGATAGCATAGGATAGGATAGGATAGGATAGGATAGGATAGGATAGGATAGGATAGGATAGGATAGGATAGGATAGGATAGGATAGGATAGGATAGGATAGGATAGGATAGGATAGGATAGGATAGGATAGGATAGGATAGGATAGGATAGGATAGGATAGGATAGGATAGGATAGGATAGGATAGGATAGGATAGGATAGGATAGGATAGGATAGCATAGGATAGGATAGCATAGTATAGCATAGGATAGCATAGGATAGCATAGGATAGGATAGGGTAGGATAGGATAGGATAGGATAGGATAGGATAGGATAGGATAGGATAGGATAGGATAGGATAGGATAGGATAGGATAGGATAGGATAGGATAGGATAGGATAGGATAGGATAGGATAGGATAGGATAGGATAGGATAGGATAGGATAGCATAGGATAGGATAGGATAGCATAGGATAGCATAGGATAGCATAGGATAGGATAGGGTAGGATAGGATAGGATAGGATAGGATAGGATAGGATAGGATAGGATAGGATAGGATAGGATAGGATAGGATAGGATAGGATAGGATAGGATAGGATAGGATAGGATAGGATAGGATAGGATAGGATAGGATAGGATAGGATAGGATAGGATAGGATAGGATAGGATAGGATAGGATAGGATAGGATAGGATAGGATAGGATAGGATAGGATAGGATAGAATAGGATAGGATAGGATAGGATAGGATAGGATAGAATAGGATAGGATAGGATAGGATAGGATAGGATAGGATAGGATAGGATAGGATAGGATAGGATAGGTTAGGTAAGGTAAGGTTAGTTTAGTTTAGTCTAGTTTTGTCTAGGTTTAGTTAGTTAAGGTTAAGTTAGGTTTAGTTAGTTAAGGTTAAGTTAGGTTAAGTTAGATTAAGTTAGGTTAAGTTAGTTAAGGATAGGAAACAGGGGCAAACTTCTCACATATCAATGAGCGCTGTTCGATTCAAGTTTAAGCTCAACGATAAAGGGCGTGCCGCATTGCCACACCTCTTTGGAGAGAAGATTAACATGGCATAGTACCTCACAAATGTTGCCTACATTAGGAGGGGAAAACCACCACCAACAAATTTTTTATTATTGTCTCGCCAGGATTTGAAACCCAGGCGTTCAGCGACATAGGCGGACATGCTAACCTCTGCGCTACGATAGACTCCGTTGAAGGATATGCAAATGCGAATTTGCACATTAACATTCCGTTAAGAAACGGAGGCAAACTTCTCACATATCAGGGAGTGCTGACGGATTAAAGTTTAAGCTCAATGATAAGGGGCCTTATAGCCGAGACTGTACGTCGTGCCGCAGTAAGACAACTTTTTGTAGAGAAGTTTTTACATGGCTGCCATAGCAAATGATACAGTACCTCACAATTGTCGCCAGCTTTAGGAGGCCAGTTAGTTAATAACCGTAGCGCAGAGGATACCATGTCCGCTGATGACACTGATCGCCGAGAACATCAGAAATTTCACCGCTAAACATTTTTCTGCTGTTTTCGACGTTTAGGCGGACATGGTTTCCTCTGCGCTACAGTGGGGAAGGGTATAAAATATCCCAACATTTAGAAGCCAACCACAATGTCCCATATCCCCCATGATTTTTTTATCTCTAGACCCTGATGAATGGCCACTTTACATTGTCCTCAATCTTATGCTAATCAACACTTTCGTTTCTATATTTTATTGTAATTTTAAATCCCTCAAGCCATTTTTCCTTCACCTATAAATAAAACACACCCATTATCAACTAACTGACAAGTCTAACGTTTGGTAATTGAATGAAGTAAAAAAGCCGAACGTACACGTAGTTATTTGCCCTAGCATTACACCAATCATTCACTGTTCGCGTCAGTTTAAGGCGTCACTCAACTATTGAGTTGATGGCATACCAAATGTCTGAAGTCCATCAAGGGAGTGCCCCAACAATCAGTTGTTCGTTGTCGCAATGACAAGTAAATGCAGGGTTGGGCAATTGATAAAAACACATATGGCAGCTTTAACACAGGTGGTCATAGCACCATATGCAAAACCAGTTAGGAAAGGCAAAAGTCGGGCGAAGCCGACAATGTAAGACCCTACATAAACGATTCCACTACAGCTTGAGAGGGCCATATCATATAAATGTGCAGATGTGCTAAGACTTCAAATAAAACACCTCACGCAATTTTCAAAAAGATTGGACCAAAATTTTGGTCCGAAAATTTTGTTGGCTTGGTTAAGCCACATAATTTTGGCTTGGTTAAGCCACAAAACAGTAGACCTCTTCAAGTCTAGATAAGGCCACATAGTTTTGGAATGCTCACAGCCCCCTCTTTGTGACCATCTATCATTCGTTGTCCTTCGGGCCTGGTCCTGAAAACTTAGCTTACATGTCGCTAGAGGCATACCCACAGATTCCAGTATCCCTAGAATGTGTAGGGTAGTTCCTAGTCTCGCAAGCTCGTCCGCTTTACAGTTCCCTGGGATGTCGCTGTGGCCCGGCAACCAGAACAGGTGAATTTTGAACTGTTTAGCCATCTCATTGAGAGATCTGCGACAAACGAGGGCGGTTTTTGTGTTCAGAAATACGTTCTCCAGGGATTTAATGGCTGCCTGGCTGTCTGAGAAGATATTTATGCCAATCGTTGTAATGGCATTATATTTTTGCCATTAAAGAAAAAATGTTTAAAAATTTTTTGCAAAGTCGAAAATACAATTTTTTAATAAATTTTTTAAAAAACAAAACTTCTTGAAATGTTCTTTAAAGACTAAATTTCTTAGAATCTTCCCTACAAAATTTTTCCACAAAACAAATTTCTCTAAATAAAATTTTCACAAAAGAAATACTCTCTGCAATCAAAGTGTCTATGAATTATGGGGTCCTCTATTGCGTATGATTTATTTTAATTGTAAACAATTCAAATAATATCACTCATACGCAACCTGTAACAATTACTTATTCAGTTAAAAAAACACTAAATTCCCACGTCTTCGAATCAAACAATCAAATAGTTGCCTTTCCCTACAATTCCCTACCCTGTCCACTGCATTTTCATTTCATTCATTTGAACTTTATCTTACTCAACCATTATGTGCTCACATTCTTACCTGCAATAACTTTCTTGGCCAACGATTCCGTACAGAATGTCTGACGTTTCAAGGGATAACGTATCGCAATAAATCGTTCGATGGTAAAGCACACAGCTATGTAAATTGATATATAGGCTATAAATGGCAATGCAATCATATTGAGATACCACCAACAACAACAAAAAAAGACCAATCGTATGGAGTATATTGGCCCATGATAAGCATCATGTGTCCCAGAAGCCAAAACAAAAATATCAATAGCAAGAGGAGCCCAAGTCAGCCCAGCGCATCCAAGCCAAGCCAAGAGTAGCAACATCGTTATCAACATCATAGTCATCAACATCACCATCGTCATCATCATCATTATGGGCAATCAGAAAGGCATTGGTAATAAAATGGCATAGTCCAGTGCACAAAATACGAGAGGCCGGAAAAAATACAGCCATAAAGAAATTTTGTTTTGAAACGAGCAAAAAAAAAAAAAACAAAAATTTCTTGGTTATTTTTAACAAACTTCATATTGATGCTATGGTTTTGAACACATTTCTAGACTGATTCAAATCCAACTTACCGCAGGCATCACACAGCCACATAAATGTTCCAAAGAGCTCCCAATAGATTCTCGCATGTAGGTGTATATATTGATAATGTTGGAAGGATAGCAACAAGCCCATGGTCAAATAGAAAATATCCGTTATGGCCAAAGCTGTTAGATAAATATTTGTGGTACATCTCATGCGTTTTCTGAAATAGGGAGAAGAAGAGAGAGAAAACAAAAAGAAAATAAAGTAACACAGAATAAACACAGCAAAAGAGCACAGTCAAATCGTTCCCCCCAAAGGCCATAATCCATTTTGGCAAAATCAAAAAATAAACAGCTGTTGAAAAAGGCAAGACTAAAAAAAAGGCCTTTTAAATTTTAGGAAGAAATATTTATAAAAAAACAAAATTTCTTTTACAAAAAAAAATTCAATTAAATTTTTTTATTTTTATAAAACACTTCTGAAATATGAATAAAAAAAAAATTCTCCAAAAAATTATTTTCATGAAATTTTTTAAGCCAAAATTTTAAAAATTTAAGCTTTTTGATATCGGTAGGGGGCGGACCCTCCTCCTTACCCCAAAAACACCAGCCACAATCAAAAGTGGACTTGTTTCGATTGGTCCACTTTTGATTTTGGGGTAAGGAGGAGGGTCCGCCCCCTACCGATATCAAAAAGCGTAATTTTTTAAAATTTTAGCTTAAAAAATCTCATGAAAATAATTTTTGTAGAATCAAATGAAAGGTACTGGAGAGTAGAACGCGAATATGGTATTAAAATGTAAGTCTAAGTACCCAGCGGGCCGCCCTAACTCTAAAGCTCCCACAAAAAGACATATTGGACATTCAAGTCAAAATGGGAAAAAGTATCTAGGTAGCGCTTTACATCCTTAAAACACCTCAAATAGGTTATTTGACCCATCATGACAATATGGGACACAAATATTGGGTTGCCCAAAAAGTAAGTGCGGATTTTTCATATAGTCGGCGTTGACAAATTTCTTCACAGCTTGTGACTCTGTAATTGCATTCTTTCTTCTGTCAGTTATCAGCTGTTACTTTTAGCTTGCTTTAGAAAAAAAGTGTAAAAAAAGTATATTTGATTAAAGTTCATTCTAAGTTTTATTAAAAATGCATTTACTTTCTTTTAAAAAATCCGCAATTACTTTTTGGGCAACCCAATATATGGGAGCTATATCTAAATCTGAACCGATTTTAATGAAATTTTGCAGATATGTTAGGATCAATGACAAAACAATTTTGTGCTGAGCGTTTGAAAATTGTATCTACTACGGCCATTTAAGTGCAAATCGGGCGATACATATACATGGGAGCTATATCTAAATCTGAACCGATTTTTATCAAAATCATTAGCGTTTGTCCTTGGGCCAAAAAAGTGATACGTGCAAAATTTCGTGATGATTGAACAACAAATACGACCTGCACTTTGATTACTAGAAAACATGAACTCGAGGACGGACAGACGGACATGGGGCAATCGAATCAGAAAGTGATTCTGAGTCGATCGGTATACTTATCAATGGGTCTAGCTCTTCTCCTTCGTAGCATTGCAAACAAATGCACAAACTTATAATACCCTCCATAGTCTCTTCTTCCTCGACATCCTTACAGCTTCAGCAAAAGTCGTTACTTACAACCTTCAGCCGATCAGCATGAATGAGACATCTGTTCTAGCCAGCGACATTAAAGTGGTTGTTGTTCTATTAGTGTGCTGTACACTGAGGAGGCAGCCCTTGCCGATGAAAGACTCCATCGGGCTAATCCGGTACGTACAAGAGGGCAACCAAAGTGGTAGACCTGCACAGTGCCTTGCAGCTTTTTTCCTACGAATTCCTCCTTCGAGTCGAAGATTATGCCAAAGTACTTCGCTTCCTTAGACAGCTACAGGGTGACCCCGTTCAAGGAGTCTAATCTCCGGCATATTTTAACTGCAAGTGAAGAGCATCAGCTCGGTCTTCTTGGGATGGTCCTCAAACTGTTTCTGATAACCCATCAGACATTATCCTCAGTGACCCTTCCAAGATCTCGCTAACCGTGGACAGCAACTTGCCTCGGATCAGCAACACGACATCGTCCGCAAAAGGGGGGGTGCCTTCTACTCCGAGTTCCAAAAGGATTTCATTCATCATGAGATTCCACGGAATGGACGAGCATACTTCCCCTGGGAGTATTTCTCTTGCCACTAGCCTTCTGAACACACTATCTCCCAAGTTTGCAACTATAATCCTGCCACATAGAATTTTATTGGTCCATTGGGGGAAATTAAATAGGGTGAATACTCATGCGGTCCAGGTCGGCAACTATTCTATTTACACGTTACTGAAGGCACCCTCAATAGTGTACTCCTTCTGTCTGAGGGAGGGACTGACGCCGGTCAAGTTTAATGGGGCACAACACGTATACCTTAAGGGCATGTGGGTGGAGACGGCCCTCCACGAAGTTGTAAGCAACCTCTCGTACCACTTCGTGGAGGACCGTCTCCACCCACATGCCTTTAAGGTTAAAGAGTTTTGCCCCACTGAACTTCTGCAGCGGACTTACGCTCCCTAACCAGAAGGTCTCTCCCAAGGATAGATGGGCTGCATACATGTCAGCACATAAATTTCTATGCCTGCGGACAGTGTTAACAACTTCGTATGGCTTCGTTCGGCTGCCTCTATTTCAAAGCTACTTTATTTATTTGAAGTTTGTTGATACTCACACAAATACAGTTTGGTATTTTTAAGAGTGTTAGTGTACCCCCACTGCTATAGAGTAAAATTGTCTAAAATTGTTTTCTGCAGAAAAAACAGATTTTAAGAAATTTTCTCTCAAGAGCAAATTTCCACGAAATTTTGTGTATAGAAGAAATTTTAAGCAAGTGAAATCAACCTAAGTTCGGCCGGGCCGAATCTTATATACCTTCCGCCATGTATAGCATTTTTCGAATTCTTTGGCCGATATCTCCTTATAAGCAAACAAAGAAAAATAGATAAGAATTGCCAAGTTATGAACAGATTGGGCCCACACTTGGTTTGACTGTTGGAGACCAAAGTGGAATTCATTGTGCAAAATTTTAGCCAAATCGGATAAGATTTGCGCCCTATAGAGGCTCAAGAAATAAAATCGGGAAATCGGTTTATATGGGAGCTAAATCAGTTAATAAATCCATTTGGAAAATACTTGGAACAGTTTTCGATAGTCAGACAATTTCGTGCAAAATTTTAGCCAAATCAGTTAATAAATGCGCCCTCTAGCGGCTGAAGAAGTGAAGGTCCGAAATTACTTTATATAGAAGGTATATCAAATTATGAACTGATATAGACCACACTTGGCATAATTCTTGAGAGTCAAACCAAAACACTTTGTGCAAAATTTCAGCCAAATCGGATAATAATTGCGCCCTCTAGCGGCTCAAGAAGTTAAGATCCGAGATCGGTTTATATGGGAGCTATATCAGGTTATGAACCTATTTGGACCACACTTTGTTCAGTGTTTGGACGTCAAAATAGAATATTTAGTGCACAATTTCAGCCAAATCGGATAATAATTGCGACCTCTAGGGGCACATGAAGTCAAAATCCAGGATCGATTTATTTGACAACTATATCAGGTTATAAACTGATATTGACCATACTTGGCACAATTGTTGATGGTCAAACCAAAACACTTCGTGCATAATTTCAGCTAAATCGGTTAATAATTGCGCCCTCTAGCGGCTCAAGAAGTCTAGATCCGAAATCGGTTTATATGGGAATTACGTCAGGCTTGGCACAATGGTTGATGGTCCAACGAAAACACTTCGTGCAAACTTTCAGCTAAATCGGTTTATAATGGCGCCCTCTAGCGGCTCAAGCAGTCAAGATCCGTGATCGGTTTATATGGGAACTATAAGGGAACTACGTCAGGCTTTGAGCCGATTTAGACCACACTTGGCACAATGGTTGATGGTCAAACCAAAACACTTCATGTAAAATTTCAGCAAAATCGGTTAATAATTGCGCCCTCTAGCGGCTGAAGAAGTCAAGATCCGTGATCGGTTTATATGGGAGCTATATTTCGTAATGAACCGATGTAGACCATACTTGCCACAGTTGTTGATGGTCAAACCAAAACACTTCGTGCAGAATTTCAGCCAAATCGGTTAATAATTGCGCCCTCTAGCGGCTGAAGAAGTCAAGATCCGTGATCGGTTTATATGGGAACTACGTCAGGCTTTGAGCCGATTTAGACCACACTTGGCACAATGGTTGATGGTCCAACGAAAACACTTCGTGCGAACTTTCAGCTAAATCGATTTATAATGAAGTCAAGATCCGAGATCGGTTTATATGGGAGCTATGTCAGGTTATGAGCCGATTTAGACCACACCTGGCACAATTGTTGATGGTCAAACCAAAACACTTCGTGTAAAATTTCAGCCAAATCGGTTAATAATTGCGCCCTCTAGCGGCTGAAGAAGTCAAGATCCGTGATCGGTTTATATGGGAGCTATATTTCGTAATGAACCGATGTGGACCATACTTTGTACAGTGTTTGGAAGTCAAATAGAAACATTTGCTGCAAATCGAATTCAGCCAAATCGGATAATAATTGCGCCCTCTAGAGGATCATGAAGTCAAGATCCAAGATCGGTTTATTGTTTATATGGGAGCTATATTGGGTTATTACCCGATATGAACCATATTTTGTACAGTGTTTGGAAGTCGAAATAAAACATTTGATGCAAATTTTTAGCCAAATCGGATAAGAAATGCGCCCTCTAGCGGCTCAAGAAGTCAAGATCCAGGATCTGTTTATATGGCAACTATATCAGGTTATTAACCGATTAATAACATACTTATCACAGTTATTGATAATCAAACCAAAATGCTTTCAGCCAAATCTTATAATTAGTGCGCCCTCTAGCGGCTCAAAAAGTCAAGATATAAGATCGGTTTATATGGGAGCTATATCAGATTATCAACAAATATGGACCATACTTTTACAGTTGTTGGAAGTCAAAATTAAACACCTGGTGTAAAATTTCAGCCAAATTGGGTAAAAATTGCGCCCTCTAGAGGCTCAAGAAGTAAACATTCAAGATCGGTTTATGTGACAGTTATATCAAAACATAGACCGATATAGCCCATTTACAACCCCAACCGATTCACACCAATACGAAGTATTCGTGCCAAATTTCAAGCGCCTAGCTTTGTTCCTTCGAATGTTAGCGTGCTTTCTGCAGACGGACGGACAGAGACATGGGCGGGGCTAAGTCGACTTAGAATGTCAGAATGGGTTTCAGATTATTACATTGATGTGTTACAAACGGATTGACGAAATTAGTATACCCCCCATTCTGTGGTGGAGGGTATAAAAATGTTCTCTCAAGAAAAATTGTTAAAAAAATTTTCCATAAAAAAAGAAATTTTTATAAAATTTTCTTTAAAGACTAAAATTCCTTCTTTTTATGCCCACCACCATAGGATAGGGGTATACTAATCTAGTCATTCTATTTGTAACACCTCGAGTTAATGATCCCATAAAGTATATATAGTCTGGAACGTCGCGACATTCTGAGTCAATCTAGCCATGTCCGTCCGTCCCTTCGTCCGTCCAAATCACGATAGCGGTAGAACACGTTAAGCTAGCCACTTGAAACTATGCACAGATACTTCTTATTGATGTAGTTCATAGGGGATTGCAAGTCGGCCCTATCGGTTCAGATTTCGATATAGCCCCCATATAAACCGATCCCCCGATTTGAATTCTTGAGCATCTAGAAGCCTCAATTTTTATCCGATTTGGCTAAAATTTGGAACAAAGACTTGAGTTACGACTTCCAACATCTATGCCAAGTATGATCTGAATCGGCTTATAAAAAGATTTAGCCCCCTTATAAACCTATCCCCTGATTTGACTTCTTGAGCCTCTAGAAGCCTCAATTTTCATCCGTTTTAGCTGAAATTCGGAACAAAGACTTGAATTACGACTTCCAACACTAAATATGATCTGAATCGGCTTATAAACAGATTTAGCCCCCATATAAACCGATCCCCCGATTTGATTTCTTAAGCATCTAGAAGCCTAAATTTTCATCCGATTTGGCTAAAATCTGGAACAAAGACTTGAGTTACGACTTCCAACATCTATGCCAAGTATGATCTGAATCGGCTTATAAACAGATTTAGCCCCCATGTAAACCGATCCCCCGATTTGATTTCTTAAGCATCTAGAAGCCTCAATTTTCATCCGATTTGACTAAAATTTGGAACAAAGACTTGAGTTACGACTTCCAACACCCATGTCAAGTATGATCCGATTCGGTCTTTAAGCAGATATAGCCCCCATATAAACCTATCCCCTGATTTGATTTCTTAAGCCCCTCAAAGCCTCAATTTTTATTCGATTTAGCTAAAATTTGGAACAAAGACTTGAGTTACGACTTCCAATATCCACGCCCAGTATTATCCGACTCGGTCTATAAACAAATAAAGTCTCCATATAAACCGATCCCCGGATTTTACTTCTTCATCCCTGAGAAGCCTAAATTTTCACCTGATTTGACTGAAATTTGACCCAAAACCTTATCGTTTGACTAACAACACCAGTGCCAAGTATTATCCGAATCGGTCAATATGGTGATATAGGCCCCCCTTATTACCGATATGACTTCTTGAGTGCAAAATAATTCAAATACAAACTCAGTTTATAAGGGTACTGTTTTAGCGTAATCCATGGTTGTGGGTACCCAAAATTCGTCCTGCCCTAACTAAGCAAGCTTTTACTCGCTACTTCCCCTAAAAGGCCTCCCTGTTAGAACTCTATTCACCTCTAGCTATCCTACAGCCAATTGATTACAACTTTTCCCTTTCAATAGAAGTTGAACCCAATCATTTTTCAATTTTCCTCCAATGCCAAGCAATTAAGGATAAATGATGTTGCCAAACAACTATAAGACCCATACACATGCCAGTGAGTAAAAGCGAAAAAACTTTCTTAACCTCCTCTTTCCCTCCCAATCAAGTCAAATCAAATGCCATTTTCCTTTCTTTACTGCTGCACAATATTGGCTCATATCTTCAACCTTGATTTGTAATAGTTTTTCTATTAAAATTTATTTATTTGTCAATTACTTTTTATTTAAAGGGTTATCTGGGTGTGAACATGAAGGAAGAGGAGTCGAAAGAGACTCCCTGTAACAAATAGCACCCATTCAAAGTAAACCACCTCGATTATTTATTTGATTGCTTAACAGATTCGCCAGAGTTTCAATTTCAATTTTCTTCTTAGTTTTCACATTTCATTTTATGCTGCGTATCCCTCCCTATAATTTTCCACTTTTCCAAATTGTCCTTCCATTAAGGATAGACTGAAGATTGAGATAGTAGAGTGAGTGGCTGCTACAAACCAAAGAAACAAATATTTATTGAATACGAATTGAAAAGATATTTTAAGACAACACAAATAGCTAAAATCCCCCTATAGCTTTTTCTCAGACATATGCCCAAACCCACCGCAGCCATTCGCACAAAACCTTTAGGAGAGAAAAAATAATTTCCAGATTCTAAGGTAAAATCATTTCATTGACATATTTAATATCCTTACAAGTCTCAGGGTGTAATGGAAGATTTTATGTATTTTCCTTGGCAACTATTCCAGAAAGAGGGAGAATTTGAAAGATATCAACTGCCATTGGTTGGTGGAAATTTTAAGAAAATCATTTTTCATAACCAGAAATGTATAGAACTGTTGTCGATCTATAAACCGAAAGATAGGTAAAAACTTCGAATATTGCTAGGGGAATCTTTGTTTGAAAAAGAGACCACAAAATCTCTTAGAACTAGCAGTAAGGAGAGTATGAATTCCAGCGTGCTTGCGAAGATTCTGACCCCTTTATCACCATGACCCTGGTGAAAATGACCACAGTGAGTCTTACACTTGGTTAGGTTAGTTTAGGTTAGATTTTAGTCTGCAGCCGAACTCACTTACCATTAGTGCTGCATGAGTTCTACTTCCATTTCCGGTTTTTTGGGGTATAAAAACCCTAGATTTAAACCTACCCCTAAAAGTATACTACATTTTTGGGTTTCCTTGTTTTGAAATGTCATGTCTGTTTTGGGGATATTTTCCACATATAAACAATAACTGTGTGCATGTACCCATCACAAGCAAAAACAAATTTGACAAGTTTCGTGTGCTTTTTTTCAGTAGCATAGCATGTATTTCTGGCAGGCTATATTACGTGATTGTGTCCCCATTGCTATACAACATACAATTGCATGTCGATGGCAATATCCTTTGGAAACTGTTAAGAGTAAATCCAACAACAACATTGATAGGTAAAGGTTTTAAGCACTTTGAGACAAAAACAAGGGAGAAAAACCCAAATAAATGTTCCAATGCAGGAACCAATGCAACTTCCTTTTGGCGTACAACAATGTGCAAGTTTAGCCAGGACGAATCCAATGAACGCTATAAAATAAAATTAATTTTGCCAGCTTTAGTTTAAGAACATTTTGTAATATAATCGAAAACAAAGAGTGAAATAGATGCCAAAATTTAATTTAAAGGAGATATGATCGGCAGAAGAGACGGTAAAGGAAGAGAAGGTGAGGTTAGGTTAGGTTTAAGTGGCAGTCTGCCATTAGACTCACTTAGACGTTTTCGTTCATTGTGATACCATAGGAACAGAAGAAGGAAGATGCCTTCTAATTCCTACCGTTGAACCATCCAGATCGCTTTAAAAAGCTCAACCTTGCGAATGTTCACATCCGCTAAATCAGACAGGTTCTCAAAGAAAGGTGAACCTAAAGTGGAACTTCTTTTGACTGCTAGTGCGGGAAACACACACACACAAGATGTTTTATTGTCCCTTCTTCTTCGATGTCCTCACAGCTTCTGCAAAGGTCTTTGCTGGCAACCTTCAGTCTGTCAGAATGATTTCCGATTAGACAGTGACCTGTCCTGACATCTGTTCTAGCCAGTGATAGCTAAGTAATAGACCTGTTCAAGTCTAGATTAGACCACAAGGTTTTGAAATGCTCACAGCCCCCTCTTTGTGAACATCTATCATTCGTTGTCCTTCGGGCCTGGTCCTGAAAACGTAGCTTACATGTCGCTAGAGGCATATCCACAGATTCAAGTTTCACTTGAATGTGTAGGATAGTTCCTAGTCTCTCGTCCGCTTTACAAATCTCTGGGATATCTCTGTGGCCCGGCACCCAGAACAGGTGAATTTTGAACTGTTTAGCCATCTCGTTAAGAGATCTGCGACAATCGAGGCGGTAAGAGGAACTGATGGAAGAAAGAACGGAAAGAGGAACAGAAGGAGTACAGAAAAGAGGGTGAGAAGGAGGGAAGGAAGGAAGTTCTGAAATGGGATGGCAAGAAAAATGGAAGGAGGAACGGAAGCAGAACCGAAAAGAAGATGGAGATAAGGAAGGTCGGAAAGAAAGAGGGACGGAAAGAGGGTCGGAAGGAGAAACCCAGGGAGTAAATCGAGGAACGGAAGAAGGGATGGAAGAAGAAAGGAGGCATGGACGGAAGAAGTGACAGAAAGAAACGAAAGGGAAGGCGGAAGGGGAGGTGGAAAAATGAACTGATAGAAGAAAGAAAAGAATGAGGAACGGACAAGAAGGAGGGAAAGAGAAAAGGATGGAGGAAAGGAAGGTGGGAAGAATGATGGTGGGAAAGGGGAACGGACGAACTAAAAAAAGGAGGAACGAAAAGTGGATTGACAAAATAAATAGAAGAAACAAATGTAGGAGGTACGGAAGATGGAGAAACGGAAGTAGGACTGCAGAATGAACAGAAGAAGTAAGAGAGAAATAATGAGGGTCGGAAGAAGCAACGAGAGAAGGAGAAGGGTGAGAAGGAAGGTGGGAGGGAAGGAAGGTGGGAGAGAAGGAAGGTGGGAGGGAAGGAAGGTGGGAGGGAAGGAAGGTGGGAGGGAAGGAAGGTGGAAGGGAAGGAAGGTGGGAGGGAAGGAAGGTGGAAGGGAAGGAAGGTGGGAGGGAAGGAAGGTGGGAGGGAAGGAAGGTGGGAGGCAAGGAAGGTGGGTGGGAAGGAAGGTGGGAGTGAAGAAAGGTTGGAGGGAAGGTAGGTGGAAGGGAAGGTTGGTGGGTGGGAAGGAAGGTGGGAGGGAAGGAAGGTGGCGGAAATGGGTGTCTTAAGGAGAAACGACAGGATATATGAAAGGGGAAACGGAAGGGAGAACGGAAAGAGGAAAAGAATCATTGGCAGCAAAGTAAACGGAAGGAGAAACGGAAAGAAAACCGGAAGATTGACCAGAAGGAGGAACGGAAAAAGGATCGAAAGGAGGGAAGAAAGGTGGGAAGGAAGGAGGAATGGAAGGAGTAACGTAAGAAAAAACGTAAAGAAGAATGGAAGTAGGAACGGAAAAAGGAATGGAAGAATGGATGGCAAAATAAGGAGCGGAAGGAGGAACAGAAGGAGGAACGGAAGGAGGAACGGAAGGGGGAACGGAAGGAGGAACGGAAGGAGGAACGGAAGGAGGAACGAAAGGAGGAACGGAAGGAGGAACGGAAGGAGGAACGGAAGGAGGAACGAAAGGAGGAACGGAAGGAGGAACGGAAGGAGGAACGAAAGGAGGAACGGAAGGAGGAACGGAAGGAGGAACGGAAGGAGGAACGGAAGGAGGAACGGAAGGAGGAACGGAAGGAGGAACGGAAGGAGGAACGGAAGGAGGAACGGAAGGAGGAACGGAAGGAGGAACGGAAGGAGGAACGGAAGGAGGAACGGAAGGAGGAACGGAAGGAGGAACGGAAGGAGGAACGGAAGGAGGAACGGAAGGAGGAACGGAAGGAGGAACGGAAGGAGGAACGGAAGGAGGAACGGAAGGACGAACGGAAGGAGGAACGGAAGGAGGAACGGAAGGAGGAACGGAAGGAGGAACGGAAGGACGAACGGAAGGACGAACGGAAGGACGAACGGAAGGAGGAACGGAAAGAGGAACGGAAGGAGGAACGGAAGGACGAACGGAAGGAGGAACGGAAGGAGGAACGGAAGGAGGAACGGAAGGAGGAACGGAAGGAGGAACGGAAGGAGGAACGGAAGGAGGAACGGAAGGAGGAACGGAAGGAGGAACGGAAGGAGGAACGGAAGGAGGAACGGAAGGAGGAACTGAAGGAGGAGCAGAAGGAGGAGCTGAAGAAACGGAAGGGGGAACGAAAGGAAGAACGGAAGGATGAACAGAAGGGGAAACGGAAGTATGAACAGAAGGATGAACAGAAGGATGAACAGAAGGATGAACAGAAGGATGAACAGAAGGATGAACAGAAGGATGAACAGAAGGGGAACACAAGGAGGAATGGAAGGAAGAGCGGAAAGAGGGTCTGATGGAGGAACTGAAGGAAGAAGGGAAGGGGGAAGAGATACGGAAGTATGGAGGTACAGTAAGCGGAAGGAAGAAGTGACGGAAGAAGGAACGGAAGCAGCATCCGAAGAAGGGAAGGAAAGGGATCTGAGAGGGAACGGAAGGTAGAACGGAAACAGGAACGGGATGAAGAAGGAAGAACGGAAAGAGGAACGAATGAAAGGAGGAATGGAGGATTGGAAGGAGATACGGAAGAAAGAATGGAATAAAGGTACCGAACAAAGAATGAAAAGATAATAAGAAAAAATATTAAAATTGAGACTGAAGGATGAACAGACTAAGGGACGAAAGAAGCAACGAAATAAGAAACGAAAGGGGATCCGAAGGAAGATTGGAAGGGGGTGAAGCAAGAGGAATGGAAAAAAAAACGGAAAGAAAAACAGGAAGAAGAATGGAAGCAGATACGGACAGTGAAACGGAAAGAATAACTGAAAAAGGAACGGAATGATGGACGAAATGTGGAATGGAAGGAGGTACGAAGGAAGAAATGAAAGAAGGAACGGAAATAAGCGGAAACGGCAGGAAGAATGAGGAACGGAAAGAGCAACTGAAGGAGAAACAGAAGAAAGGACGGCAGAATAATGGATGAGGTAGGAAAGAAGGAATAGAAAAAGCAACGGAAGGAGGAATGAAAATAGAGACTGAAGAATGAATAGAAAAAGAGACAGAAGAAGAAACTAAATGGGAAACGGCAGAATTAAAGGAAGGAGCAATAGAAGGGGGGGGGGGGGGGGGGGGGGGGGGGGGGGTTGGGCGATTTTCATGGAACAGGACGTTATTGATGAGAAAGCATGAACTAGAACTGCTGATGAAACTTCCAACTGGTCAATGTTACGTCAGGTTTTTGGACGTTACACTGGAAACAGGTGGAGACCGTTTGCAGGGTGGGTTGCAGAGTGGCTTGCAGGGTGGGTTGCAGGGTGGGTTGCAGGGTGGGTTGCAGGGTGGGTTGCAGGGTGGGTTGCAGGGTGGGTTGCAGGGTGGGTTGCAGAGTGGGTTGCAGGGTGGTTTGCAGGGTGGGTTGCAGGGTGGGTTGCAGGGTGGATTGCAGGGTGGGTGGGTTGCAGGCTGGCTGAGGTCATTTGGACGTGTTTAGTGGAACAGGATTCCATTTAGCCTAGAGCTGTATAATCATGACCTCGAACTGTTAATGGTTTTAAGGGGTTTGTGATGAAAGGGAAGGTCACCGTTGCGTAGAGATTACCATGTCCGTCTGTGACGCCAAATGCCAAGTGCCGGCGTAAACATCAAACAAATTTTTAGTGGTGGTTATCCCCTTAGTAATGCTGTCTACATTTGTGAGGTATCCAGTCATGAGTGGTAGACAGATGATGGATTGACCAACGGAAGGACAGACCAACAGGAGGCTATACAGACAGACAGACAGATAGACCGACAGACGGTTAGAAAGACAGCCGAATAGATGACAGCCGAATGGATGGACAGACAGACTAGCGGATAGATTGACGGACAGATAGAGCATCGGATGGATAGAGCAACGGACGGATAAAGCAACGGACGGATAGAACAACGGACGGATAGGCTAAAGGACGGATAGACCAACGTACGGGCAGACAGACAGATAGACCGCCGGGCGGATATACAGACAGACGGACAGATAGACCGACAGATGAACAGACAGACGGAAGAATATACAGACGAAATCAATTACAGACGGACGGACAGACAAACTAATGGATAGACAGGCGGATGGATAGATAGGGAGACGGAATGATAAACAGAAAGACGGACGGGTAGACGGACGAATGAATAAACTCATGGGCGTATAGACAGATAAATGAAAGGACAGACGGACGAATAGACAAACGAACAGATAGGCAGGCGGACGAATAGGTAGACGAATGGATAGCCAGACGGACGGATAGACAGAAGAATGGATAAACAGACGGATGGATAGACAGACGACTGGATAGACCGAAGAACGGTTAGACAGATATATGTATGGACAGACATATATATAAGCAGACGGACGGATAGACAGGCGGACAGATAAACAGGCGAATGGACAAACATATGGAAGGATAGACAGACGAATGATTAACAGTCCGACGAATAGACAGATGATTGGATAGACAGACGAATGGATAGTCAGGTTAACAAATAGACAGACAGACGGATAGACAGACGATTTAGGCGGACGGTTGGTTAGACAGACGTTTGTATAGGCAGACGGACAGATAGATACGAATGGATATACCGACGGACGGATAGACAAATGGTGAACTGATAGACAGATGGACTGAAAGACAGACAGACGGATAAGCTGACGGACGGATGGACAAACTGACGGATAGACAGACGAAGGGGTAGACAGATGAACGGATAGACATACGAAGTGATGGGCAGTCGGGCGAATAGATAGACATTAGAATGGATAGAGAGACGGACCAATGTATAGACAGTCGGATCAATAGACAGACGAATGCATAGACAGACGGATAGTCAGGCCAATGAATAGAGGGATGGACAGATAGACTTACGGAAGGATAGACAGACGGTCATGACATTGTCGATTTGGAAGTCGATTGGTATACTCAAAAGTGGGTCTTGCTGAATTCATAGGAGTACTAGAAACAGTTAACTTATTCCCCGTAGCTCACTTGAGAGTGGTGTCAATATTCATTGTCCATCTATTGTCATGCAACCATTTTATTTCGAAAAATATAAACTCTAGGAAAATTTTCCTCCTTAAATTTTGCTAACAAACTGTTTAAAAAATCTTACAATACTTCAAATTCTTAGCGGAAAATTCCCATATGGAAATACGGCTGCAAGCTTTCAAACATAAGGTTCCACAAAGATCACAACAACAGAGAAAAAGCAAAACGAACTTACCTTGTCAAAACATAAACGCTGACAGAGTTTCCCAAAACGCCAATAACAAAAATGCAAGGGACCAATATCCGTTGCACCACATGACGCACTTCCACAACAGTTTCATCGCTGATGTGAACCATGGTGGTGGTACTGGTGATGATGACGACGCTGACGAGGACGTTGATAATAAAGCCTGTGGCCGTTTTATGCTAGCTGGAATGGGTATGGTATAGCGTCTAAGCTTGACACAGGACTTTTTTTTTGGTGGTGGTGGTGCCAGCACAACAAGGATTTAAGCTATTTGCTTTGTTGAAAGGCAGAAAGGGTATTCAATGTGTAGGTATGTGTGTGTGTGTGTGTGTGCGTGAGTGCTTTCGTGTGTTCAAGGACGCTAATGATAGTTTTGCGGCTATTGTGACTGTTTCTACACAATTTTCTTGTTTTGTTTGCTAGATTCTGCGTCTTTTTTTTTTGGAAGGGGATATGGAAAAATTTCTGCTCGAAAACTGTAGTTTTTAGACAATGGCTCTTTTGGGCGGCAGCATCATCATTGAAATCCCAATTTGCTTGCTATGCAGTTGCTGTTGTTACTACCGATGGGCTAAGTCTTACAAAACACATTGCAAGTTGCTTCCAACGTGGCAATGGCCCGACCATTTGCAAATGTTCCAAAATTTTCAATTCAATTTTCCTTTTAATTTTCCCATTCAGCTAGAGGTTATAGTTTTTTTACGAGCTTTTTGAGTATTTCGCATTCGCCTTTGAAGGTGGTGTCTTTCAAAAATTTGTTTTCTTTTTCGAATTTAGCGCCCTGTTAGTTTGATTATTATGGTTATTAGACCATTCGCAATTCGTGCTTATCGAAGTTATATTGGATTTTTTTTTTTGCGCTCCTTATTTTTTAACAGCAGTAACATAAGAAGCCATAGGGAAACTTTTTGTAAAGAGTCTTTGTGGAAAGATTCAGTTCCAAAACATTGACAGTGTTTGTTATTCCATTGAATGCCTTCTTAATGAGCTGTAAATGGAAATATAGAAAAGAAAATCGAAACATTAAAATACAATTAAAGTTAATCACTTTCTTTTGTGTGTGTGTGTGTGTGTGTGGGTGTTTCTTCTCAATATTCTTAGGCTTTCTTATTTATTTGCTTAGAGATTTCCGCTAAAGGTTATTGATTTGCCATTTATACAGAATTCTTTTGCTTTGGTTTATTATCTTAGCAGAAAAATATTTCCCATGTATTTTGTTTACAGGTCGCCGTTAAACAAATCGTAAAATTTTGACTTATATTTATGTATCTTTTCACCATGTAAACAAGAACATTGCAATAATATTTCTTCATTTAGTTGTTTGGACACAAATGAACTTTCCTTTTATTATTGTTATTGTTTATTGCCTTTAAAATTCATAAACATTGACTTTGAATTTCCATGATAGTTCAAAAAGTGTTTTTTCCCAGCCTCTCAGAGCAATAAACTAAGATGATTGATTTTTTTTATTGATGTTTATGTGTTTCCTCATCACTATAAACCGGAACCTCCAAGTGAAAATAGTCCGAAATGTTAAAACATAAACAAAAACATATCGAAAGAATAATTAACCGATTTTTATGTTTAATGATTACTCATCAATCGCTCAAAGCGATAGCACAAACTAATATTGGTTTTTATTTGGTTCCGCTATGCGTATACTTTATTTTTATTTGGACTATTGGCAATAAAATCAATCATACGCAACATTGTACCATAATCTATACACATGAAAGAGTTGAGTGACTGGCTGACTGACTGAACATCGCCCAACCCAAACGGCTAAAGCTAGAATCATGAAATTTGCATGAATGTTGGTCTTGGGTCTTAGGCAAGGGATAAGGCTGAATTTGGTGATATTCGTACGTTTAAGTACTAAAAAGTACCAAAAAGTACAAAATGGTACATATTTGCCCAGCGCGAACGAAAAGGGCTAGAATTATGTTCTTGAGCTCAAATTAAAGAGCATCTTGAAAAAATGTAGTATGGCAAAAATAAATTGGAAAATTGTACAGGAAGTGGAAGAAATTGTACTTTAGTACCACAATTGGTACTATTTGGTACTTTCTTTGTTAATCGAACCAGAGCTCTGAATTTTGGAACTTATGTACAAACTTAATTGGGTGACTATAAGAGGTTTTGGCAATTTGTACAATTAAGTACTAAAAAAAGTACCAAAATGGGTGAACTTTGTGCAGGGCCTTTAAGTACTAAAAAGTACCAAAAAGTACAAAATGGTACATATTTGCCCAGCGCTAACGAAAAGGGCTTGAAGTATGTTCTTGAGCTCAAATTAAAGAGCATCTTGAAAAAATATAGTATGGTAAAAAAAAATTGGAAAATTGTACAGGAAGTGGGAGAAATTGTACTTTAGTACCACAATTGGTACTATTTGGTACTTTCTTTGTTAATCGAACCAGAGCTCTGAATTTTGGAACGTATGTACAAACTTACTTGGGTGAGTATAAGAGTTTTTGGAAATTTGTACAATTAGGTACTAAAAAAAAGTACCAAAATGGGTGAACTTTGTACAGGGCAGATGGATAGAGGTAGAATGTTGAAATTTGACTTAAAAGACATCTGGTGCAAAAGAAGGAAGATAAAAAAATCATTTCATTGGCAATAAAATCAATTAAAATCATAGGCAACGGATATGGCTGGATTTGGTGATATTCGTACGTTTAGGTACTAAAAAGTACAAAATGGTACATATTTGCCCAGCGCGAACGGAAAGGGCTTAAAGTATGTTCTTGAGCTCAAATTAAAGAGCATCTTGAAAAAATATAGTATGGTAAAAAAAATTGGAAAATTGTACAGGAAGTGGGAGAAATTGTACTTTAGTACCACAATTGGTACTATTTGGTACTTTTTTTGTTAATCGAAATAGAGCTCTGAATTTTGGAACTTATGTACAAACTTAATTGGGTGACTATAAGAGGTTTTGGCAATTTGTACAATTAAGTACTAAAAAAGTACCAAAATGGGTGAACTTTGTGCAGGGTCTTTAAGTACTAAAAAGTACCAAAAAGAACAAAATGGTACATATTTGTCCAGCGCGAACGAAAAGGGCTTGAAGTATGTTCTTGAGCTCAAATTAAAGAGCATCTTGAAAAAATATAGTATGGTAAAAAAAAATTGGAAAATTGTACAGTAAAGTGGGAGAAATTGTACTTTAGTACCACAATTGGTACTATTTGGTACTTTTTTTGTTAATCGAAATAGAGCTCTGAATTTTGGAACTTATGTACAAACTTAATTGGGTGACTATAAGAGGTTTTGGAAATTTTTACATTTAGGTACTAAAAAAAGTACCAAAATGGGTGAACTTTGTTCAGGGCGGATGGATAGAGGTAGAATTTTGAAATTTGACTTAAAAGACATCTGGTGTAAAAGGAGGAAGATAAAAAAATTATGGAAAAAAAATACTGTTAACTGGAGAAAACGCGCGTTAAGTAACGCAATTGGTACCATTTGGTATTTTCTTTACAAAAAAATTGAAAAATTGTACAGGAAGTGGGAGAAATTGTACTTTAGGAGCTAAATGGAGGCCTAAAATTTGCCATATAGGTAGGTTAGGTTAGGTAAGGGTGGCAGTCCTTTACAGACTCACTTAGACAATTTTAAGTCCATTGTGATACCACAGTATCGCCAGACTAAGGCATCTAGCGGGAATCGAACCCACGACCCCTGCACTGGTAATCCAAGCACGCTACCAACTCAGCTGCAGGGGCGCCCTTACCATGTAGATATAAATTACTAAGAAATATATGATGGGTGACTAAATGATCTATTCAAAATTCGTATATTTTGGTACCAAAATTGGTACCATTTGGTACTTTCTTTACAGATTGAGCTAGATTTCTGAAATTTGGCATGTAGATACAACAAAGAAATATATGATGGGTGATTAAATGATTTATTCAAAATTCGTAAATTTTGGTACCGAAATTGGTACCATTTGGTACTTTCTTTACAGATAGAGCTAAAGGTCTGAAATTTGGAATGCAGGTACAGCAAAGAATACATGCCACAGCACTTGGGGTGCAGACAAAGAAACCTTTATGACCACGTACAAAGCAATTGGCCGGTCTGTGGTAAGTTATGCAGCGCCAGTGTAGTCTCGTCAGCTTTGTGACACCCAGTGGAATAATAATCAGATCTGTCAGAATGCCGCCCTTCGAACTGCGACGGGCTGTCTCCCCAGTTCTCATGCGGACCACCTCCATCAGCAGACAAATAACCTACCAGTGCGATGACATAACTACATGCTGTCTAAGCAATACCTTCAGGGATGTTATCGCAGATACCATCCAAAACATCATCTTGTGGATAGATATTCACCGCCCGGAAGCCTTAAGGTAGATCTACATGATCTAGAGCGTGAGGTTCAGCGCTACGAGAGCGAACTTCTAGATCAAGCGGCATATCAAGCAGGTCTAGACAACATTCATGCAGACACTGTAGCAGATGCGGTAAATTGTTACCGGGTGAATGTAGTCTATAGAGAACGACCACCTGCCATTGCACCTGAAGAAATTGACCTCCCCCAGCAAACCAGAGTAGTTCTGGCTTAATTACGTTGCGCCAGATGCAGCCGCCTCAACTTCTATAGAGCAAGGATTGATGCCGACGTGCAAGATGTATGTGCCGATTGAAACCGGAGACCGCACGATACACGTCACCTGTTTAACTGTCCAGCCAGACCCACTCGACTCAGCAGCAGATCCCTGTGGACGCACCCCATCTTAGTCGCAGAGTTCCTGGGTCTTAGCACTCAACAGAATGCTACAACAACAATAACTAGGAACAAGTTAAAGCGCGCTCTTATATACCCTCCACCATGGATCGCATTTGTCGAGTTCTTTTCGCGGCATCTCTTTTTGGCCAACAAGGGATTAAAGAAAATTATTGCTATACTATTGGTTCGAATCGTACCATAGTCGAATTGCAGTTTGGGGAACATAGTTGAAGTCATTGTGTAAAATTTCAGTCCATTCGGATAAGAATTGCGCCTTGTAAGGGCTCAAGAAGCATAATCGGGAGATCGGTTTATATGGGAGCTGTATCAGGTAACAGACCGATTCAGACTATATTAAACACGTATGTTGAAGGTTATGGGAGAAGCAATTTCAGACAAATCGGATAACAATTGCGGCCTTTAGAGGCTAAAGAAGTCAAGATCACAGGCCGGTTTATATGGCAGCTATAACAAGGTTATGTACCGCTCTGAACC
>NC_081555.1:19073695-19098695 GCF_963082655.1 Stomoxys calcitrans | reverse complement strand
GTAAAATTGGGTGTTTAATATATCCAAGGTGGTGTGTATCCAAACTTAACACATTTCCACTGGTTTTACTTACATTCTTTTATACCTAGGTTTTTAAATGAGTTTGTTTTATTATTTTTTTATTTTTACTTCCATATTTCCCTTCCACCCTAATATTTCCTCCCATTCAAGTCTATTGACGTATTACATTCCTGCCTAATTTGATTGAAATCTATCTGTAACATTCGCTCGCTTTAGAGCTTCCGCCTTTCATCTGGGACTTAATACAATTTAAATTGACCTACATAAGTGCTGAGCACAAAAAAAAAAGGAAAAACCATCGAATCACAATACAATGAAATGCATTGTGCAGAGATTTCCATCCCATATTTCTCCTTCTCCAAATGCAATAAAATTTGTTTGCAAACGCAATTCAGCCTCACATTGCCACATACATTTGGGCCAGGAAAATTAATCATTTTCTAAATGATTTTCAAAATGACCGTGTGGTTCATTAAGGCAATTTGATCGTGATTTATTAATGAAATGCGTACAAGTTTCTTGGTAGTGTAATGCATGGCAACCACAGATTTAAATAACAGATGGTTGGCAGCAATACAAAACAAAAACGAGGTGTCAAATTGGAAAATTAATTTGATAGATTTTTTTCGCACACTTTTAATCAAATACAATGGGAAAGCTAAACAAATGGGTTTTTGTGTGTATATAAACATTTCAGTTTATATATATGCAGTGAAAATCAAAGCAAGGACATAGACATTTTGGCACACATTTAATCTCATCATGATTTAAAGAAATGATTATTTGTCTGTATATATTTAAATATGGCACTATGTATACTTATATACATTTCAGACTTTTGTCAGCTTTTATGATTGCTATAATTTATTTGTTCAAAAGATTCACCATAAGGCTGTGGGGAATAAATTTAATGCATATCGCTTGAATAGCTGTTTCAACTGAATTTTATAAGCCCTACAGCCAATCTACGATTTTTCCATATACCTTACTTTAATGAACAAAGGTATAGGGATTCATTTTTACAGCTGATTGCAATTGAGTAGGACAAAAACAAAAAATAAAATAAAATAAAATAAAATAAATTGAAATAAAATAAAATAAAAACAAAATAAAATAACACTAAAAATAAAAATAAAATAACATAATATAAAATAAAATAAAATAAAATAAAATAAAATAAAATAAAATAAAATAAAATAAAATAAAATAAAATAAAATAAAAATAAAATAAAATAAAATAAAATAAAATAAAATAAAATAAAATAAAATAAAATAAAATAAAATAAAATAAAATAAAATAAAATAAAATAAAATAAAATAAAATAAAATAAAATAAAATAAAATAAAATAAAATAAAATAAAATAAAATAAAATAAAATAAAATAAAATAAAATAAAATAAAATAAAATAAAATGAAATAAAATAAAATAAATTCAAATGATCAAAAATAAAAATAAAATTTAAAATACATTAAGGAACACAAACTTGCTTGTTTGGTACAATGTTGCGTATAATTGATTTGTCTCTCTCTTAACCACATTAATATAAAGTATACGCATAAAAAAACAAGTATGAAGGCGTTAAGTTCGTCCGGGTTGCACTGTCGATACCCAACACCTCCGGTATAAATGTAAAATACCTTTCGTCAATTCGGTGAAAAATGCATAATTTATGCCCCATAGTATCTTTATCGAAATGTGGTCCGATTTGGACCAAATTCAACACAGAAATTAAATGGTCATTGTTCAATTTATAGAACAAAATTATGGTCTTTTTGGTAGCCATATCCAAATATAAACCGATATAAACCATATACGAGACGGATGTCGAAAAGCCTGACATAAGTCACTGTGTCAAATTTCAGCGAAATCGGATTATAAATGTAAATTTTATGGGGCCAAGACTTTAAATCGAGAGATCGGTCTACATGGCAGCTATATCCAATTCTAGACCGATCTGAGCCAAATTGAAGAAAAATGTTGGACGGCCTAACCTAACTCACTGTCCCAAATTGCAGCAAAATCTGATAATAAATATGGTTTTAATGGGTATATAAGACCCTAAATCGGCGGATCGGTCTATATGGCAGCTATATCCAAATCTGAACAGACCTGGGCCAAGTTTCAGAAAAATGTCGAAGGGCCTAACGCAATTCACTGTACTAAATTTTGGCGAAATCGGACAGTAACTGCGCCTTTTACGGATAATAAATGTGCTTTTAATAGGCATATAAAACCCTAAATCGGCGGATCGGTCTATATGGCAGCTATATCCAAATCTTAACCGACCTGGGCGAAGTTTCAAAAAAATGTCGAAGAGCCTAACGCAACTCACTGTCCTAAATTTTGCGAAATCGGACAGTAACTGCGCCTTTTATTGGCCCAAAACCTTATATCGAGAGATCGGTCTATATGACAGATATGTCCAAATCTGAACCGATCTGGGCCAAGTTTCAGAAAAATGTCAAAGGGCCTAACACATCTCACTGTCCCAAATTTCAGCAAATTCGGACAATAAATGTATCTTTTATGGGCCCAAGACCTTAAATCGAGAGCTCGGGCTATATGGCAGCTATATCCAAATCTGAACCAAATCTGGGCAAAATTGAAGAAGGATGTCGAAGAGCCTAACACAACTCACTGTACCAAATTTCCGCAAATTCGGATAATAAAAGTGTCTTTTATGGTCCCAAGACCTTAAATCGGAGGATCGGTCTATATGGCAGCTATATCCAAATCTGAACCGATCTGGGCCAAATTGGAGAAGGATGTCGAAGAGCCTAGCACAACTCACTGCCCCAAATTTCGGCAAAATTGGATAATAAATGTGGCTTTTATGGGCCTAAGACCCTAAATCGGCTGATGGGTCTGTATGGGGGCTATATCAAGATATAGTCCGATATAGCCCATCTTCGAACTCAACTTATGGACAGCTTATGGACTAAAAAAGAATCTGTGCAAAGTTTCAGCTCAATATCTCTATTTTTAAAGACTGTAGCGTGATTTCAACAGACAGACGGTCGGACGGACGGACCTGGCTTAGATTTTTACGCAGATCAAGAATATATATACCTTATAGGGTCGGAAATAGATATTTCGATGTGTTGCAAACGGAATGACAAAATGAATATACCCCCATCCTTCGGTGGTGGGTATAAAAACTTGCTTGTTTGGTACTATGTTGCGTATAGATGATGTTTCTCTTTCTTAACCAAATTAATATAAAGTATACGCATAGAGGAACAAAAAAATTTTCATATATTAATTGCAAGCCTGGTTTTATACTCTCCACCATTGGATGGGTGTATACTAATTTCACCATACTGTTTGTAACTTATATGTATTGGGTTGCCCAAAAAGTAATTGCGGATTTTTTAAAAGAAAGTAAATGCATTTTTAATAAAACTTAGAATGAACTTTAATCAAATATACTTTTTTTACACTTTTTTTCTAAAGCAAGCTAAAAGTAACAGCTGATAACTGACAGAAGAAAGAATGCAATTACAGAGTCACAAGCTGTGAAAAAATTTGTCAACGCCGACTATATGAAAAATCCGCAATTACTTTTTGGGCAATCATAGTTTTTCATCATCTTTCCTATACATATTTGATCATTTATCAATCATTCTCTTCAAAATTCTCCTTATCCATCATTTCGCACCTTGAGCCAAGATTTTTTATGTGAAATATTTAACATGCCATATATACTTTATTTCTCATAAACATTTATACAAAATCTATTAAAAATCTAATCTCAACAGATCGTGCAGAGTATACAAATGCTTCAACTAATAGAACATTAAATTTTTTATTGACAATTACTTTGTGTTGCTAAGATGAATTCGATCCTTATCAATTTACCATCTCAAAACTCATATCTTTCCCATATTATCCATATTCAGAAACGATTTCGGCTCAAAGCATTCAAGCATTTCCGCTAACAGTAAAAAAAATTCATTAAGCTGAATATTAAACAAACTGCACGTCAGCAACCAGAATCCTCAACATTTTTAGACAGTAGCTAAAATTGTCTGCGGCAATATTTGTTTTGATTAGATTTTAATAACGACGATATGCAATAAATTTAATTACTTTGATAATATTTATGGGCATGAGAAACGCAACACATTGTGGCCATTTACAATGGAGAATGGCCGCTGACGGCGACTATGACGGCGACGCATCGCATTGTTTACACACATTGAACACAATATTGGATAAATTAATTTATTAGTTATGAAAAGCAATAATTGCCTTTTTGAGCCCCTGATTGGCCCCCGGAGCCAAAGCAAAAATAATGTCAAAACAAACACAACGGCATGTCAGAAGATAGCCAATACTACAGACTGCGGTTGCTGGGTGGGTATGGAAATTTGTGGAATGATTAACAAGGCATATGTGGGAGTAAAAGTAAGAGGGCTTGTGAAGAAGACGACATAATGTTGGAGTATTCCCATGTCATATGCCGGCTTATAGATTCGGACACTGTACACGATACCAGACCTGACCGATTTAGGGGCCATAGATTGACCAGCTATTACTCACATTACCCCAGGATGGACTTCATTTGACAAATACTTTCTACGAGCTTAATAATCGGATAGGGTAAAAACCCAATCCTCTTGTCATTGGAACCTAACCGAACCTATTAATTTGTACACCCACCACTATAAGATGAGGGTGGAGGTATTGTAGTGTACAATAGAGACTATGCTCTTTCCGAATCTATTCAGTTTGGAGCCCTAAGTATTAAAGAAACCAAGATAGTGAGATTTTTAAAATTTATTCGTTTCCATATGATGGCCAATTTTTCAGAGTAAATGGCCTACTGTGGCCAACTGGGAAATAGTGGGCTAATTTCATTTACAGAAAATATAATAGGGAGTACGCTCTTTCCGAATCTATTCAATTTGGAGCCCTAAGTATTAAAGAAACTCAGATATTGGCCATTTTTTGCCAAATTTGGTCATCTTTCCATATGATGACCCATTTTTCAGAGTAAATGGCACACTGTGGCCAAGTGGGAAATAGTGGGCTAAAACCGTTCACAGCAAATATATTAGCTCTTTACAAATCTGTTCAATTTGGAGCCCTAAGTATTAAAGAAACCAAGATATTGGCGATTTTTGCCAAAATTTGGTAATTTTATATAATGCCCCATTTTACAGAGTAAATGGCCCACTGTGACAAACTGGAAAATTGTGGGCGAAAACCGTCCACATAAAATATAAAAGGGACTACGCTCTAGCCGAATCTATTCAATTTGGAGCCCTGAGTATTAAAGAAACCATGATATTGCCCATTTTTGGCAAAATTTTGTAATATTTTAATTCCCTTCCCCTAGAGAAGGGCAATTTTAGTACCCTTGACCTAAGGGGAGGGTAGTTTTAGTACCCTTGCCCTTATGGAAGGGTATTTTTAGTACCCTTGTCCTTAGGAAAGGGCATCTTTAGTACCCTTGCCCTTAGCGAAGGGTAATTTTAGTACCCGTGTCCTTAGGAAAGGGTAGTTCCATTACCCTTGCTCTTAGAGAAGGGTAGTTTTAGTACCCTTGCCATTAGAGAAGGGTAGTTTTAGTACCCTTGCCATTAGGTAAGGGTTGCTTTAGTGCCCTTGACCTTAGGAAAGGATAGTTTTAGTACCCTTGACCTTAGGGAAGGGTCGTTTTAGTACCCTTGTCATTAGGGAAGGACAGTTTTAGTACCCTTGTCCTTAGGGCAGGGGAGTTTTAGTACCCTTGCCCTCAGGGAAGGGTAGTTTTAGTATCCTTGCCCTTAGGGAAGGGTAGTTCCAGTACCCTTGCTCTTAGAGAAGGGTAGTTTTAGTACCCTTGCCATTAGGGAAGGGTAGTTTTAGTACCCTTGACATTAGGGAAGGGTAGTTTTAGTACCCTTGACATTAGGGAAGGGTAGTTTTAGTACCCTTGCCATTGGGGAAGGGTAGTTTTAGTACCCTTGCCATTAGGGAAGGGTAGTTTTAGTACCCTTGACCTTAGGAAAGCGTAGTTGCAGTACCCTTGCTCTTAGAGAAGGGTAGTTTTAGTCATTAGGTAAGGGTAGCTTTAGTGCCCTTGATCTTAGGAAAGGATAGTTTTAGTACCCTTGATCTTAGGTAAGGGTCGTTTTAGTACCCTTGCCATTAGGGAAGAACAGTTTTAGTACCCTAGTCCTTAGGGCAGGGGAGTTTTTGTACCCTTCCCTTAGGGAAGAGTAGTTTTAGTACTCTTGCCCTTAAGGAAGGTTAGTTTTAGTACCCTTACTCTTAGGAAAGGGAAGTTATAGTAACCTTGCCCTCAGTAAAGGGCAGTTTTAGTACCCGATGACAACTGGCACACGGGTGGACGAGCAGAAGGACTGACACACAGACTCCGTTTAATCGTCTTAGAATTCTGCGATTAAAAATAATACATATGGTTTGTATTGTCGGATAAGGATGTATCTAAATGTTGCAAACGGATGGCCTTCTAAGCATCTAAAATACATTTTCGGTAATAAAAGTATCTTTCCGCAAAGAGAAGGGTAATAAAAATGTCTTCTCTAAGGAAAGGGATAATATAAGTATCCTTATCCAAGACAAAGGGTAATAAAAGTACTCTTTTGAAAGAAGAAAAGTGTAATAAAAGTACCATTACTCAAGAAAAGGAGCAAAAAACTTCCTTTCCCAAGGAAAGGGTAATAAAACTACACCTGTCCAAGAAAAATGACAATAAAACTAAACTTCCCAAGGAAATTTTTAATAAAACTTGCATTAACAAAGAGAAAAGGATAATAACATAAGTCTTGCCCTAGAGAAAAATTAATAAGAACACGCTTCCCCAAGGAAAGGTAACCTTTCTAAAGAGAAGGATAATAAAAGATCCATTTCCAAATATAACGGTTATAAAGGTACCCTTTACAGGCAAAAGGGTTATAAGTACCCTTCCCAAACGAAACAGGTAATAACAGTACCCTTCCCAAAGCAAACAGTTAATGAATGTACCTTTCCTCAAGGTGCTAAACTTATCTTCTATTAGGAAAAGGGTAATAACAGTAACTACTCCGAGTTAAAGGGTAATAAAAGTACCTCTTCCAAGAAAAAGAGTCATAAAAGAACACTTCCCAAAGGAAACAGTTGACAAAACTACCCTTTCTTAGGAAAATTTGTAATAAAAATAGGCATCCTTTCCCAAGTGAAAGAGTAAAATATGTACACTTTCTCAATGCAAAGGGTAATATAAGTACATGGTAACCCTTATTCCTGAAATAAGGGTACCAAAACTACCCTTTCCTAAGAAAAATGGTAACAAAATTAGCTAGAAAGGGTAATACACGTATCTTATCCAAGGAAAAGTTTAATTAAAGTACCCTTTTCAAGGAAGAGAGTCATGAAAGCACCCTTATTCAGTACCAAAAATACCCTTCTCTGTGGCCAAGGGCACTCAAACTACCCTACTCTAAGACCAAGGGTACTAAAACTACCCTTAACTATAGGAAAGAATACTAAAACTACCCTTACCAAAAGGCATGGTTACTAAAACTAGCCTTTTTTTCTAACGACAAGGATACTAAAACTACCCTGACCTAAAGACAAGAATACTAAAACTACCCTTACCAAAAGGCAAGGTTACTAAAACTAGCCTTCCCTAAGGACAAGGGTACTAAAACTACTTCTCCCTAAGGACAAGGGTCCTAGAACTACCCTTCCCTAAGGGCAAGGGTACTAAGACTAACCCTCCCCAAGGGCAGGAGTATGAGAAAGGGTACTAAAATTACCTTCCCCATGCACAAAGGTACTAAAACTACTCTTCCCCAATGGTAAGGGTACTAAAACTACCCTTCCTTAAGGACAAGTGTACTAAGAATACCCTTCCCTAATGGCAAGTGTACTAAAACTACCCTTCCATAAAGGCGGGGGTTCTAAAACTACCCTAACCTAAGGGAAAGGGTATTAAAACTACCCTTCCCTAAGGGCAAGGTTACTAAAACTATCTTTCCCTAAGGCAAAGGGTACCAAGACTACCTTTCCGTAAGGACAAGGGTACTAAAACTCCCCTGCCCTAAGGAAAAGGGTACTAAAATTCCCCTTACACAAGGACAAGGGTACCTTCCCTAATGGCAAGGGTACTAAAAATACCCTTCCCTAAGGGCAAGGTTACTAAAACTACCCCTCCCTTAGGGCCAGAGTGATAAAACTTCTTTTTCCAAAGGGCAAGGGTACTAAAATTACCCTTCCTTAAGGGCAAGGGTACTAAAACTACCCTTCCTTAAGGGCAAGGGTACTAAAACTACCCTTCTTTAAGGGCAAGTGTACTAAAACTACTCTTCCTCAAGGGCAAGGGTACTAAAACTACCCTTAATTATGAGCAGTGGTACTAAAACTACCCTTAGCAAGGGTACTAAAGCTTCCCTAACCTAATGGCAAGGGTACTAAAACTACCCTTCCCTAAGGACAAGGGTACTAAAACTACCCTTCCCTAAGGGCAAGGGTACTAAAACTGCCCTTCACTGAGGGCAAGGTTACTATAACTTCCCTTTCCTAAGAGTAAGGGTACTAAAACTAACCTTCCCTAAGGGCAAGAGTACTAAAACTACTCTTCCCTAAGGGAAGGGTACAAAAACTCCCCTGCCCTAAGGACTAGGGTACTAAAACTGTTCTTCCCTAATGGCAAGGGTACTAAAACGACCCTTACCTAAGATCAAGGGTACTAAAACTATCCTTTCCTAAGATCAAGGGCACTAAAGCTACCCTTACCTAATGACTAAAACTACCCTTCTCTAAGAGCAAGGGTACTGCAACTACGCTTTCCTAAGGTCAAGGGTACTAAAACTACCCTTCCCTAATGGCAAGGGTACTAAAACTACCCTTCCCTTAGGGAAGAGTAGTTTTAGTACTCTTGCCCTTAGGGAAGGTTAGTTTTAGTACCCTTACTCTTAGGAAAGGGAAGTTATAGTAACCTTGCCCTCAGTGAAGGGCAGTTTTAGTACCCTTGCCCTTAGGGAAGGGTAGTTTTAGTACCCTTGTCCTTAGGGAAGGGTAGTTTTAGTACCCTTGCCATTAGGTTAGGGAAGCTTTAGTACCCTTGCTAAGGGTAGTTTTAGTACCACTGCTCATAATTAAGGGTAGTTTTAGTACCCTTGCCCTTGAGGAAGAGTAGTTTTAGTACACTTGCCCTTAAAGAAGGGTAGTTTTAGTACCCTTGCCCTTAAGGAAGGGTAGTTTTAGTACCCTTGCCCTTAAGGAAGGGTAGTTTTAGTACCCTTGTCCTTAGGGAAGGGTAGTTTTAGTACCCTTGCCATTAGGTTAGGGAAGCTTTAGTACCCTTGCTAAGGGTAGTTTTAGTACCACTGCTCATAATTAAGGGTAGTTTTAGTACCCTTGCCCTTGAGGAAGAGTAGTTTTAGTACACTTGCCCTTAAAGAAGGGTAGTTTTAGTACCCTTGCCCTTAAGGAAGGGTAGTTTTAGTACCCTTGCCATTAGGTTAGGGAAGCTTTAGTACCCTTGCTAAGGGTAGTTTTAGTACCACTGCTCATAATTAAGGGTAGTTTTAGTACCCTTGCCCTTGAGGAAGAGTAGTTTTAGTACACTTGCCCTTAAAGAAGAGTAGTTTTAGTACACTTGCCCTTAAAGAAGGGTAGTTTTAGTACCCTTGCCCTTAAGGAAGGGTAGTTTTAGTACCCTTGCCCTTAAGGAAGGGTAATTTTAGTACCCTTGCCCTTTGGAAAAAGAAGTTTTATCACTCTGGCCCTAAGGGAGGGGTAGTTTTAGTAACCTTGCCCTTAGGGAAGGGTATTTTTAGTACCCTTGCCATTAGGGAAGGTACCCTTGTCCTTGTGTAAGGGGAATTTTAGTACCCTTTTCCTTAGGGCAGGGGAGTTTTAGTACCCTTGTCCTTACGGAAAGGTAGTCTTGGTACCCTTTCCCTTAGGGAAAGATAGTTTTAGTAACCTTGCCCTTAGGGAAGGGTAGTTTTAATACCCTTTCCCTTAGGTTAGGGTAGTTTTAGAACCCCCGCCTTTATGGAAGGGTAGTTTTAGTACACTTGCCATTAGGGAAGGGTATTCTTAGTACACTTGTCCTTAAGGAAGGGTAGTTTTAGTACCCTTACCATTGGGGAAGAGTAGTTTTAGTACCTTTGTGCATGGGGAAGGTAATTTTAGTACCCTTTCTCATACTCCTGCCCTTGGGGAGGGTTAGTCTTAGTACCCTTGCCCTTAGGGAAGGGTAGTTCTAGGACCCTTGTCCTTAGGGAGAAGTAGTTTTAGTACCCTTGTCCTTAGGGAAGGCTAGTTTTAGTAACCTTGCCTTTTGGTAAGGGTAGTTTTAGTATTCTTGCCTTTAGGTCAGGGTAGTTTTAGTATCCTTGTCGTTAGAAAAAAAGGCTAGTTTTAGTAACCATGCCTTTTGGTAAGGGTAGTTTTAGTATTCTTTCCTATAGTTAAGGGTAGTTTTAGTACCCTTGGTGTTAGAGTAGGGTAGTTTGAGTGCCCTTGGCCACAGAGAAGGGTATTTTTGGTACTGAATAAGGGTGCTTTCATGACTCTCTTCCTTGAAAAGGGTACTTTAATTAAACTTTTCCTTGGATAAGATACGTGTATTACCCTTTCTAGCTAATTTTGTTACCATTTTTCTTAGGAAAGGGTAGTTTTGGTACCCTTATTTCAGGAATAAGGGTTACCATGTACTTATATTACCCTTTGCATTGAGAAAGTGTACATATTTTACTCTTTCACTTGGGAAAGGATGCCTATTTTTATTACAAATTTTCCTAAGAAAGGGTAGTTTTGTCAACTGTTTCCTTTGGGAAGTGTTCTTTTATTACTCTTTTCCTTGGAAGAGGTACTTTTATTACCCTTATACTCGGAGAAGTTACTTTTATTACACTTTTCCTTATAGAAGATAAGTTTAGCACCTTGAGGAAAGGTACATTCATTAACTGTTTGCTTTGGGAAGGGTACAGTTATGACCTGTTTCGTTTGGGAAGGGTACTTATTACCCTTATTACCAAGGAAAAGGGTACTTTTACATCACTTTTCTTTGGAAATGGTTCTTTTATTATCCTTCTCTTTGGAAAGGTTACCTTGCCTTGGGGAAGTAAGTTCTTATTAATTTTTCTCTAGGGCAAGACTTATGTTATTATCCTTTTCTCTTGGTTAATGCAAGTTTTATTAAAAATTTCCTTGGGAAGTTTAGTTTTATTGCCCTTTTTCTTGGGCATGTGTAGTTTTATTACGATTTCCTTGGGAATGATAGTTTTTTTACTCCATTTCTTGAGTAGGTGTACTTTAATTACACTTTTTTTCTTTCAGAAGAGTACTTTTATTACCCTTTGTCTTGGATAAGGATACTTATATTATTCTTTTCAGGACATTTTTATTACCTTTCTCTTTGCAGAGGGATACTTTTATTACCGAAAATAGATTTTGGATGCTTAGAAGGACATCCGTTTGCAACATTTAGATACATTTATCCGACAATACAAACCATATGTATTATTTTTAATCGCAGAATTCTAAGACGATTAAACGGAGTCTGTGTGTCAGTCCTTCTGCTCGTCCACCCGTGTGCCAGTTGTCATCATTCTGAAGCTTTTCCATCTTCAACGGGAAAAACCGGATCATATTTACATATACCTGCCATATAGACCGATCCAACTAAGATCATGTGATTAAATTTTTTAGAAAAATTCATGGTTGGGAGATCCCAAGTTTAGGCTCGGCCAAACATAGCATGTCTTTCATTTTTAAGCAAAAACTTGTAAACAAAGTGTCATTACCAAACTAATTAAAACTTATTGGGAAAATCTAAAAAACCTATAAAATCAACTTGCCTAGCGACCCTCGTAAACTCTGTTTATTTCGCTTGTTAATGCATTTCCTTTGCTTTATGGCTTTATTTATGTTAGTTTATTTTTTCTCTGGCTAGTTTGGTTTGCTGCTCACAACAAATCATTTCGCTTTTGTTTCTTTTAGTCCTACATTTTTTTTGGCTGCAGGCATTTTGGCATATTTTATGCCCCCTAACAAAAACAAAATAACAAAAAACATCATTAAAACAAAATGTTTAGACATTGGCGCTCAAATGCGAAATCAACTGCAATCAAGGAAAATGTTTTTTTTTTAAATACCATTTTAAACTGATAATTAAAATGTATTTAAATTTAAATTGCTGTTAAACAATCATGCCGCCATGCAGCAATAGACAATGTCTATCTATTTGGCATAACGTATGGGATATTGAATGAACACATAAACCAAACACTCGAGAAAAAAATGTGTGTACAAGGCTAGGAGAATGTAAAGAAAGAAAATTTGTGATTTATTTAGAAATATAGAAGGGAAATATATGGGGAATATTAGAAATGTTTACATTAAGTGAGTTGGGTTATTGCCACGAATTGCAATGGATGCTAAGGAATATAAAAAAAGTGTTCATGGCAAGGCGCTGTCTATCAAAGGACTTTTAATTAAGAAAAACTTTTATTTTTACAAGTTTTTTACTCTTTTTAAAAAGAAGTAAAAAATATAGCATGTTGCCAATTTGTATTTAAATCATCATTTTATGACTTTCCTTTCCTATACTTTAAGTGCCCTCACTATGCATTTTATAGCTTTACCATTTAGTCTCCCTTACTCTTCTGCATGTGTAAGAGAGCCCTGCTCTCACCTCATTATCAACCACATTTCTTTATTAAGTTGAAAAGAAAAAAGAAAAAACAACAATGCAGCAAACATTTTACGTAGGTTTATATGTATGTGTGTGCAAGAGTATTCGCTCGCTATGAGAACAATTAAGAAAAAAATCTTCAAATTTAACACACACACATGCACACACACTGCAAGTGCGTGTGCACGTGCACATCATTCTGGGTAAAGTAAGACATTGTTGTATGCTACGCACATTTCTCTTTTTTTTTCTTTTCTCCTCACCCCACCTATAGGGGGGCTTGCCATTGTTTACTTTTTAAAGGAGAGAGTTTTGTTCTATTATTAAGACAGGCTTGCGAAGGCAACAAAAGCATGCGTGTGTGTGAATGAACAGCGAAATCAGTACACATGCGGGTGTAAAGCCTCCTTCAAGGGAAACGTTAATTTTCAACAGTACTGTTGAGTGCTGGAGTACAATTAAGCCGCTTCCAGTTTGTACTTTAAAATGGTACATTGTTGTTTCTTTGAATAAGTGTAGACGCACAGTGGTATAAAGAGAGAGATTTCAGCATATTCTCATTAAATGTTGATTTTATTGGTACAAGACAGCCAGAGACCCCTTTAAAGAGACCAAAGATTACACGATACAAGACACTGATACTACCCGTATTGTTATATGGTTCTGAGGCATGGGTACTTTTGAAAGCAGATGAGGCAGTGCTTGGAGTATTTCAGAGAAAGATTCTTAGTAAAATACAGTAAAATATATGAACCACGAGCTGTGTGACGACGATAAGTCTAAGTCATGTTGTCAGAATAGATGAATAAGCTCCAGCAAAAAGTCTTTTGAACGCAAACACGGTGTTACACGCTAACCGGGAAGACCAAAAGCCCGATGGAAAGATCAAGTGGTGGGAGACACCTCGACTGCGTTGACTAGGTCATGTTGTCAGAATGGATGAAGAATCTCCAGCAAAGAAGTCTTTTGAAGGCAAACACGGTGGTACACGCAAACCCGGAAGACCAAAAGCCCGATGTGGATGAGATCAAGTGGTGGGAGACACCTCGAAACTTAGAGTTAGATATTTTAGAATGAGCGCCTAAGATCGAGGCGCTTGGAACTCTATTCTAGGTTCGGCTAGTGAAACAAACGTTCTGTCATAGCTAATTAAAGTAAAGTAAGAGACCCCTCAAACAGACTTTTTCTAACCGATTCCCTGCAACCTTGTCATAAACTAAATCCTAACAGATCTCTGGAGTAGAGAAATAGATTAATCGCATATATGGTTGATGTTTTGAGGAGATTGGGCGGCAAAGGAATGGGTTGAGCAACAGGAACAACTTCCCACATGAGTATGTAAAATTGCAAATTTTGCCCAAGAACATTCCACTTAAGAACAGGGGCAAACTCACATGAGTATGTATCCAAAGAAAACAGATGATGATGCTCTTCACTTGGCGAAAAACCTATGCTTAAGTTAGGCTAACTTGACGAAGAGTCATCAGCTAGTCATTGTCTTGTTGTGGGTGAAAATAATCGGTAATATAAAAGAAAGACCCTTTATTACAGAGCTTAAAACGTTAAAGACTTCCTGCAGTGAAAAAAATGTCCACTCTTCAATATTGGTGGGTAATATTTCTCCATCTTAGCTGCCTTTTAACTACTGTCTCCCATTATGATGCACTAATGGTGGTAATGTAAATAAGGGTTTATATTAAATGCAACAATACGAAACGAAAGGAGAAGAACAAAATGTCTTTGGAATTACCTGAGCTATTACCATTTTTTTATACATCTGAACCCGTATAAAAAAATAAATCCAACAAACAACGAAAAATGCATACCCTTCCAATAAAGGATACTTTTGTTACCCTAGGGAAAGGGTATTTTTTTAACAACCCCTTCTTTAGGTGCGTTTTAGAATCTTGTCTTTGGGGGAAGGTTAGAATAAGTACCCTATCATTTTAATGACCTTTCCTCAAGGCAAATGTGGTTTAAGTTTCCTCTCCTTAAGGGAAAGGTTAACTTAGTACCCATTTCTTAAGGTAAAGGTAAATTTAGTACACATTCCTTAAGTGAAGGTTAGCATTACTAGCCTTAAGGGAAGGGAAGGGTAGTTTAAGTACCCTTTCCTTAATGGAAGGGTAGTTTAAGTAAGCTTTCCTTAAAAGAAGGAAAGTTTTAGTATCCGTTCCTTAAAGGAGGTGTATTTAGTTTAAGAACCCTATCCTTAAAGGATGGGAAGTTCTAGTATCCGTTCCTTAAAGGAGGTGTAGTTTAAGAACCCTTTCCTTAAAGAAAGGTAGTTTTAGAAAACCTTACTCAATGGAAACATAGTTTAGTAATCTTTTTCGTAAATGGTAGTTTCAGTACCATTTCCTTAAAGGAAGATTAGTTTAAGAAACCTTTCCTTAAAGGAAGGGTAGTTTTAAAGCTTTTTCCCTAACAAAAAGGTAGTGTTAGTACCATTTCCTTAATCGAAAGCTTGTTCTAGTAAACTTCCCTTAGCGAAAGGAAAGTTGTAGTACCCTTTCTTTAAAGGAATTGTAGTTTTAAAATCCTTTTCTTAAAGGAGGTGAAGTTTTATAACCTTTTCCTTAATGAAAGGGTAGTATTAGTACCTTTTCCGTAATAAGTTTTAGTACTCTTTCCTTAATGCAAGGGTAAATTTAACATCCTTTCCTTAACGGAAAAATAGTTTTAGTACCCTTTCCTTAAAGGAAGGGTTGTTTTAGTACTCTTTCCTCAATAGAAGGGTAGTTTTGGTACCCTTTCCTCAATGGAATGGTAGTTTTAGTACTTTTTCTTAATGGAAGGGTAGTTTTAGTACCATTTCCAAAATGGAAGGGTATTTTAGTACATTTTCCTTAAAGAATGGGTAGTTTAAGTACTCTTTCCTAAATAGATGGGTAGTTTTAGTATTCTTTCCTTAATGGAAAAGTAGTTTTGGTACCCTTCCCTTAATGGAAGGTTAGTCTTAGAACACTATCCTTAATGGAAGGGTAGTACCTTTTCCCTAATGGAATGGTGTTCTAGTACCCTTTCCTTAAAGGAAGGGTAATTTTAGTATTCTTTCCTTAATAGAAGGGTAGTTTTAGTGTCCTTTCCTTAGTGAAAAATCAGTTTTCTTAATGGATGGGTTGTTTCTGAACCCCATTCCTATTGGAAGTGTAGTTTTAGCAGCCTTTTCTTAACGGAAGAGTAGTTTTAGTAGCTTTTCCAAAATGGAAGGGTATTTTAGTACCTTTTCCTTAAAGAAAGGATAGTTTTAGTACTCTTTCCTTAATAGAAGGGTAGTTTTAGCATCCTTTCCTCAATGGAAAAGTAGTTTTGGTACCCTTCCCTTAATGGAAGGTTAGTCTTTTACTTCCCTTTTCCATGGTGAAGGGTAGTTCTACTACCCTTTTCCTTGGTTAAGGGTAGTTTTGCTAATCTTTTGCTTGGTGAAGTGTACTTTTGTGACCTTTTTGCTTGGTGAAGTGTAGTTTTACTGCCATTTGCCAAGGGGAAGGGTAGTTTACTACCCCTTAACATGGGGGTAGTAAGCCGTTTCCTTGGAAAAAGGTAATTTTTCTACATTTTCCTCGGCGAAAAGTAGTTTCTTTGGTGAAGGGGAGTTTTACAAACCCTTTGCCTTGGGGAGTGGTAGTTTTTCAAATTTTTCCTTTGGGGGGGTGTTGTTTTGTTCTTTTTTTCTTGGGGAAGGGTAGCTTTACTACCCTTTTCCTTGGGGAATGGTAGCTTTAATAACATTTTCCTTGGGGAAGTATAGTTTTACTACCCTTTTTTGGGGAAGAGTGGTTTTATTGCCCTCTTTTGGGGAAGGGTAGTTTTACTACCCTTTTCATTGGAAAAGAGAAGGGGGATTTTACTACCCTCTTTTGGGTGAACGTAGTTTTACCACCCCTTTTTTTTGGGGAAGAGAAGGGTAGTTTTGCTATCCGTTTCCTTTGGGAAGAGAACTTTTATTACACTTTCCCTTGGAGAAGGGTTCTTTTATTACCCTTTCTTAAAAAACGATAATTTTTATACCCTCCACCATAGGATGGGGGGTATACTAATTTCGTCATTCTGATTGTAACTACATGAAATATTCGTCTGAGACCCCATAAAGTATATATATTCTTGATCTTCGTGAAATTTTATGTCGATCTAGCCATGTCCGTCCGTCTGTCCGTCCGTCCGTCCGTCTGTCTGTCGAAAGCACGCTAACTTCCGAAGGAGTAAAGCTAGCCGCTTGAAATTTTGCACAAATACTTCTTATTAGTGTAGGTCGGTTGGTATTGTAAATGGGCCATATCGGTCCATGTTTTGATATAGCTGCCATATAAACCGATCTTGGGTCTTGATTTCTTGAGCCTCTAGAGTGCGCAATTCTTATCCGATTGAAATGAAATTTTGCACGACGTGTTTTGTTATGATATCCAACAACTGTGTCAAGTATGGTTTAAATCGGTCAATAACCTGATATAGCTGCCATATAAACCGATCTTGGGTCTAGAGTGTGCAATTCTTGTCCGATTGGAATGAAATTTTGCACGACGTGTTTTGTTATAATATCCAACAACTGTGCCAAGTATGGTTCAAATCGGTTCATAACCTTGAGCCTCTAGAGGTCGCAGTTATTATCCGATTTGCCTGAAATTTTGTACGACGGATTCTCTCATGACCATCAACATACGTGTTTATTATGGTCTGAATCGGTCTATAGCCCGATACAGCTCCCATATAAATCGATCTCTCTATTTAACTTCTTGAGCCCCCAAAGGGCGCAATTCTTATTCGAATTGGCTGACATTTTACACAGGTCTCCAACATATAATTTAATTGTGGTCCAAACCGGACCATATCTTAATATCGCTCTAATAGCAGAGGAAATCTTTTCTTATATCCTTTTTTCCCAAAGAAGAGATGCCCGGAAAAGAACTCGACAAATGCGATCCATGGTGGAGGGTATATAAGATTCGGCCCTGCCGAACTTAGCACGCTTTTACTTGTTTATCCTTCTCCTTGGGAAAGGGTGTTTGATTATCCTTTTCCTAATTATTTTTCCCTTTTCTTTTGAGAAGGTTACTTTTTGACCTTGGGGAAGGGTACCTTTATAACCTTTGTTCCGTAAGAAAGGACACTTCTATTGCCATCTTACATAAAAAAGGTTACCTTAGTTACCCTTTTTACTTGGCCTTCCCGGAGGAAGGTTATTTTTTTATCCCTTTCTTTTGAGAAAGTTACTTTTGGACATTGGGGAAGGGTACTTTTATTACCCTTTTCCATAAGAAAGGACACTTTTATTGCCCTTTTCCATAAAAAAGGTTACCTTAGTTACCCTTTTACGTAGGAAAGTGTATTTGTTTACCCTTTTCCATGGGAAAGGGTACATTAGTTACCCTTTTTCATGGGAAAGGATACTTTCATTTCCAATTTCCATGGGAAAGGTTACTTTTTTACCCTTTAGTGGAGAGGTACTTTTATTATTATTTTCCATGGGAAAGGGTACTTTTGTTACCCCATTCCATGGGAAATTCTATACTTTTTTACCCTTTTCCATGAGAAAGTGTACTTTTTTGCACTTTTCCAAGGGAAACGGTATTTTTGTTACCCTTTTGCTTTTATATCTCTTTCCCTTTGTGAGACATACCTTAAATAACCTTTTTCTTTGGAAGGGATTTTTCAAATACCCCTTTCCTTGGTTATGGATACTTTAGTTACTCTTTTCTTGGGAGTGGGTTCATAAATTGTCATTTACCTTGGAGTAGAATACCTTAATTTACACTCTTTTTGGGGAAGCTTAGTTTTATTGGTCATCTGTTCATCTATTTACTGCTGGAGCAGTCTTTTCAAAACGTTGCTCAAAAAAATCCACGGTTAATGTCCCGATTTCTCTAGCACCTTTAGAGTTCTGTAGTAACTCTCATTTGTCCTTCCCTGTTAGTGATCATAACTTTATATGCAACCAATAAAACCTCATTTTCAAGTGTAGCGCTTTGTAATCCTATGAATGAAAGTGCCTGGCTTTTGATTTATTTTCATGTGCTTATTCGCTTAGCACTACTTGCCTAAGGACTTGTGGTGCTAAGTGCACCAGCATATACGCACTCCAGACAATTGTTTTTTTTTCTAAAACAATGTTCCCTAGAAGTAAAACGGAAACATTTGTTATAGCACAAAAAAAAAACCTAAAGTATGTGGGACAGGGAAAGTAATTCACAAAGAGTGCCAACTTTTAGAGGCTGATATAAAAAAATGTAGGTCAGTAATGTGATGAAAACCCTTCTTAGCCCTATTAACTACAATTACTTGCTTATAAAAGATGGGAGAAGGGGCAAATTATTTTAGCAAAAAATTCCTTTTTTTTTTCTTAGGCATAATTCTCATCAAAGAACTTTTAAGAGTGTTATGAAAATTCTCTTAAAAATTCAACTTCAATCACTTTGATTATAATTTGTCTCAGTTTTTTTCCTTATATTTTATTACTTTAGCCTTCGAGCATAAAAATGTTTCCCTTTGACCTCTTACAGCTCCAACTTTAGTTTATTGGAGTAGTTTCATTTACATTTCAAAATGAAAATCCTTTTGGCAAAATGTTAGATTTGAAATTCCATTTGATTATTTACCCCCACTTTTAAAATACTAACCATAGCTTCAAGTTGAGCTGCCCAAGCACAGAGAACTTCATTAACAATCAAACTGAAATCGTACTAACCCCCAACCCTCTTCCTACTTCCCAAGCCTAGCAAACTGGTATGGCCTGCATGAGACATTGCCATGTTTTGCATTTGATTATATTAAATCATGGATGCTGGGTACATGTTTGCACAAAACATTCTTACCCTGGTGCCAAGTTCATAAATGCACGTTGGCATTCACTCCTGTGGAGAGATGGCAGCAAAGAAGGCAAGTTCGGTACGACTTCGTGTACATGCATAAGGCTAAATCTTTGTGAATGTCCAATGGGCTAGCAACATGCAAAAGGAAAGTTCTTACGGTCTCTTGCCTTCCCTCCACCTTTCCATCCCTAACTGTTTCTGTGTTATAGTAGCATCAGAAAGACAGACACAACAATCATTTGAAATGTACAAAATGTACACGAAATCTCACATACGGATTTAGTTTGGCCCATTTATATTCGAAGATATTTGCATAGTCCTTGTAAAGAACTGTAAAGCTTTGCACACTCACTACCAGCGACACTGCAGACACCTCCTACACATCGACACCAACAGCCGTGCCACAATCACTTGGTGATATTGTTGGCAGTCATCGTGATGTGACTCTTTCATGTATTATGTAAAATAATCGCTGCATCTCTAGGGTGTCTTAGGGTTTGGGTTTAGGTTTCGCTGCCTAGCTTGTCCCTGGAATATGGAATACTTCTGCTACGACAGACATGCATATTTCGTTTTAATGCAATTTTGTTTTGTGTGTGTGTGTTTTTTTTTTTGTTATAAATATGGCAGGTACAACACATCACATTATTTTCAATGGTTTCCTGTTAAAATTCCATCCTGACTAGTTCGTAAGATTTTTGGATTGAAATTCAAAATTTGCAGAAAAAAGGTTGATAGAATTTATAAAAAAACTAAAATGAAAGAGAAATAAATACAATCCCTTCCCCAAGGGTCCGAAGCATACGATCCCCCAGGGGAAGAGCTAAGCATATCCTCCCTTAAAAAAAGGTGCTAAGCCTACACCCCAGGAATAGTTTGTTAAGCCTTCGTCCCTCTAGAAAAATGTGCTAAAACTACCCTTCCCAAGGAAAAAGAGTTCTAAAAGTGCCCTTCCCCAAAGGAAAGGGAGATAAAACTACCCTTCTTAAGGGAAAGGGTGCTAAAACCTCCTTTCCCCAAGGGAATGATAGCTAAAACTACCCTATTTCAAGGGCAAACATACAAAAACTTCCCTTTCGAAATAGAAAGGGTACTAAAACTCCCCTCGCAAAGGGAACGGGTACAAAAACTACTCCTCACCAAGGGAACGTGTACAAAAACTACCCCCTCCCAAAGGGAATGGGTACAAAAACTACACTTCAAGTTGGGGCAGGATAACAAAACTACAATTTTTCATACAGTAGGGTAGCAATATTACCCTTCGCTTCGGGCAGGGTACCCCAACTACCTTTCCCCTGGCATAAGGTTTCAAACTAACCATCCCCCTGTGGCAAGGTACCAAAACTACAATTTTCCATGGGGTAGGGTAACAAAACTACCCTTCCCCTTGGGGCAGGGTACCCCAACTACCTTTCCCCTGGCACAGGGTTTCAAAACTAACCATCCCCTTGTGGCAGGGTACCAAAACTACCATTTTCCCTGGGGTAGGGCAACAAAATTACGCTTCCCATTGGGACAGGATACCAAAACTGCCCTTCCCCCTGGGTTAGGGCTTTAAAACCAACTTTCACCTTGGGGCAGGGTACCAAAACTACCATTTTCCTTGGGGAAGGGCAACAAAATTACCGCTTCCTCTTGGGGCAGGGTAGCAAAACTACCATTCCTTCAGGGTTCGTGTTTTAAAGCCAACCTTCCCCTTGGGGCATGGTACTCTTACCAAACCTACCATTTTCCTTGGGGAAGGGCAACAAAATTACCCCTTCCCTTGGGACAGGGTACCAAAACTACTATTCCCCCTGGGGTAGGGTTTCAAAACTAACCTTCCCTTGGTAAGGTACAAAAAAACACAATCCTTCCCCATTCTGATGGGTTTCAAAACGACCCTTCCTCTTTCTGTAGGATCAAAACTGCCCTAAAACTCTGAGTAGCTTACCCTCCCACTTAGAATAGGGAACCAAAACTACCCTCCCACTCAAAGTAGGTTACCAAAACTGCCCTCCCACTCTGAGTGGGGTACAAAAACTACCCTCCTATATTGATGAGGGTACCAAAACAACCCTCCCACTTTGAGAAGTGTACCAAAACTGAACTCCCACTCTGAGTGGGGTACAAAAACTACCCTCCTATATTGATAAGGGTACCAAAATCACCGTCCCAATCTGAAGAGGTTACAAAAACTACCCTCACATTCTGAGGAGGGAACAAAAACCACCCTCCCACTTTGAGTAGGGTACCAAAACTACCCTCTTACTCTGAGTAGGGTACCAAAACTACACTCCATATTCAGAGTAGGGTACCAAAACTACCCTCCCACTCTGAGTAGGGTACCAAAACTACACTCCTACTCTGAGTAGGGTACAAACCATACCCTCCCACTCTGAGAAGGGTACCAAAACCACCCTTCCACCTTGAGTAGGGTACCAAAATTACACTTCCACTTCCGAGTAGGGTAGCAAACCTACCCTCCCAATATGAGTAGGGCACCAACACAACTATTCCACTTGGGGTAGGGTACCAAATATACGCTCCCACTCTGAGTAGGGTACCAAAAGTAGCTTCCCACTCCTGGGTAGGGTACCAAAACAACCGCCCATTCTGGGAAGGGTACCAAAACTACCCTTCTACTCTGAGAAGGGTACCAAAACTCCCTTCCCACTCTGAAGAGGGTACCAAACCTACCCTCCCACTTTGAGTGGGGTACTAAAACTTCCCTACCACTCTGAGTAGGATACAAAACCGACCCTCCCACTCGCAGGAGGGTACAAAACCGACCCTCCCACTCGGAGGTGGGACAAAAGTAAACCTCCCACTCTGAGTAGAGTACCAAATATACCCTCAAATTTTGAGCAGGGTACCGAATATACCCTCCCACTCTGAGGAGGGTACCAAAACTATCCTCCCACTCTGATTAGGATACCAAAACAAACCACACACACCGAGTAGAGTATCAAAACTATCCTTCCACTCTGAGTAGGGTGCAAAAACTACCCTCCCACTGTGAAAAGGGTACAAAATCGACCCTCCCACTCAGAGGAAGGTACCAAATCTACCCTACAGAGTGGGAACTCTGAGTAGGGTACCAAAACTACCCTCCAACTCTAAATCTTGTTCCAAAACTACTCTCATATTATGAGTAGTAACCCAAAACTGTCCTCCCACTCTGAGTAAGATACTAAAACAAACCTTCCACTTGGGATAGTTTCCCACAACAAGGGAACGGATTTTACAACTACCCTACCCCAACGGAAAGGGTATTTAAACTACCCTTCCACAAGGGAAAGGGTTTTTAAACTGCCCAACCACAAGGGAATAGGCTTTAAACTATTACCCCTTGGGAATGGGTAATTAAACTAAGCTTCCCGAAGGGGAGGGATTTTAAGCTAGCTAACCTCAAAGGAAGGGAAACATAAACTACCCTTTCCCAAGGGAATGGGTACTTAAACTAACCTTCGCCAAGGGAAAGGGTACTTAAAATACACTATTCCAAGGGAAAGTGTTCCAAGACCACCCTACCCCACGGAAAAAGGTATAACAGCTACCCTACCCCCAGAGAAAAAGGTACTACAACTACCTTACCCCAAGGGAAAGGGTACAGCAACTACACTACCGCAAGAGAAAGGGATCTTTAACTACCCTAACCCAAAGGAAAAATGATTACAACTACCTTTCCCCAAGGAAAAGGGTATTACAATGTACTACAACCACCCTTCCCCAAGGAAAGGGGTACTACAACTACCCTTAACCAAGGAATAGGGTACTAAAACTACTATATCCCAAGGAGGAATACTTTTACTACCCTATCCCGAGGGTAAAGGTACTAAATTTACCCTACCAAAAGGGAAATGGTACAAAAAAACACATTACCCTAAGTGAAAGTGTTTTAAAAAACTACTTCAAGAGAAAGGGTACTAAAACTACCTTTCACCAAGGCAGAGTGAACTAAAACTACCCTAGCCCAAAAGCAGGGGTATTAAACCTTTCCAAAGAAAAGGTTATAAAAACTACCTTTCCCAAAGAAAAGGGTATTAAAACCACCCTTCCCAAAGGAAAGGGTATTAAAACTACCCCTTCCCAAAGGCAGAGTGCACCAAAGCTACCCTACCCCAAGTAAAAGCATGATACTTTACCCTTCCCTAAGTAAAACTATGCTAATCTACACTTTGCCAAGAAAAAGGGTACTAAAACAACCCTTGTCCAGGACAAACGGTACTAAAACTACCCTGTCCCAAGGGAAAGGTTACCAAAACTACACTTCCCCAAGGGAAAGGTAACCAAAACTACCCTTCCCCTAGGGAAAGGTTACCCAAACTACACTTCCCCAGGGAAAGCATAGTTAACCTACCCTTTACCTAGATAGGACACTTTAACTACTCCTCCCCAAGGTAATGGGCACTTAAACTACTATTCCCCAAAGGAATGGACACTTAAACTTTCCCTCCCCCAAGAGAAAGGGTATTTAAACTACCCTTCCCTAAGAAAAAGGGTAATTAATCTACCTTTCCGCTAGGTAAAGGGTACTTAAACTATCCTTCCCAAGGTTAAGGGTATTTAAACTACCCTTCACCAAGGGAAAGGGCACTTAAACTACACTTCCCCAAGAGAAAGGGTATTTAAACTACACTCCGCCAAGGGAAAGGGTATTTAAACTACCCTTCGTCAAGGAAAGGTGCATTTAAATTAGCCTTACTCAACGGAAAGGGTACTTAAACTACCCTACCCCAAGGGAAGGGGTATTTAAGAGAAATAATTCTTAAACTGCCCTTCCCCAAGGGAAAGGGTGTTTAAACTACCCTTCCCAAAGGAAAGGTTACCAAAACCAACCTACCCCAAGGAAAAGGTTACCCCAACTACCCTTCCCCAAGAGAAAGCATGCTTAACCTACCCTTCCCCAGGGGAAAGCATACTTGAACTACCCTTTCCCGAGGGAAACATACTTTAACTACCCTTCCCCAAGGGACAGCATACATAAACTACCCTTCCCCACAGGAAAGGGTATTTAAATTAGCTTTCCTCAAAGGAAAGGATAGTTAAACTACCCTTTCCCAAAGGAAAGGGCACTCGAACTACCCTACCCCAAGGCAAAGGGTATTTAAACTACCATTCCCCAAGGGAAAGAGCACTTAAACTACCCTTCCCCAAGGGAAAGGTCACTTAAACTACCCTTCCCCAAGGGAAAGGATACTTAAACTACCCTTCCCCAAGAGAAAGGGTATTTAAACTACACGCCGCCAAGGGAAAGGGTCTTTAAACTACCTTACGTCAAGGGAAGAGGTATTTAAACTTCCCTCCCCCAAGAGAAAGGGTATTTTAACCACCCTTCGCCAAGGGAAGGGGTATTTAAATTAGCCTTCCTCAAAGGAAAGGGTACTTAAACTACCCTTTCCCAAAGGAAAGGGCACTCAAACTACCCTACCCCAAGGGAAAGGGCACTTAAACTATCCTTCCCCGACGGAAAGGGCAATTAAACTACCCTTCCCCAAAGGAAAGGGTACTTAAATTACCCTTCCCCATGGGAAAGGGTACTTGAA
>NC_081555.1:19033695-19068695 GCF_963082655.1 Stomoxys calcitrans | reverse complement strand
TTTTTTTCAAATTTTTATTTCAAGGGAAAATTTTCCCTATTTTTTTTATTTTTTTTTTTAATATTTTAATATGATATGATTGTCAAAACCCCAAGACTCGTTATGGTGCTGAATCACCCATTTTTCCCATTCTAAAAGTACGACTTTGACCATTGTTAAAAAAAAATTTAATTTTTTCTTAAATCCTTAGAAATTCCTTAGATATTTGTTTTACCCTAATTTTCTCCTTTCCCTCTGAGCCTAAGAACTTCCAACTATGCTGATTATTTTATTTTCGACCACCAAAAAGCCTAACATGTCATGACCTCCCTCAATTCACACATGTTTACCAACTACGCGTTACCTTGAAGAAGAGCAATCATTTTTTTTTTTTTGTTGTGCTTAACAAATGCATGGCATATTGAGTAGATGCTTACTGTGCATGTTTGTCAGCATGTTGTACAACATACTTATTAACTTTACTCACTGAGTGAATGGGTTAGTGAGTGTGCAAGAGTGTAAGTAAGCTCAGTGTGTGAATTTAGTAGAGCCAACACTTGTTTGAGGTTTTCGCTTGATGACGTTGACAAATACAAATAAATCTTTAACAGGCTCTGTGATGTAGCAAAGAGTCAAACTGTGGAGAGAAAAAAAAAGATAAACAAAACGCACTCACACACACATGGCTAACAAATGCATGCTTTGGGTTTTGGCAGAGAGAAAGAGAGGGAGAGAGAGAGAGGGAGGCTAGGGTACCCACTACTACTACTTGTACAGCAGCCCGAGTAAACATTTATTGGTAGGTCAAAAACTACCCACATATAGTTTACTCTCACACACACACACACACACATTCAATATTCATTGAGCAAGTGCATGAGTGCTTGTATAAATGTCTGTCTCTGTGTATTCATTCGGGCAAATGCAAACACTACTCTTCAGTTTACATAGCAGTAGTGGTAGTGGTGGTAGTAGTGCTAGCACAAGAGTCCTTTATGCATGTAATGTATTTGTTAAGGACACTTCATGATTCATGATAACACCATTTACTATATGTGTACACATTGCCAATGTATGTAGCTGTAGTGGTCAAGCTCAAATGCTTAATCACTCAAACACACACACACACACACATATATACGCAAAGTGCACATCAAAATCATTGAGAGGAAAAATGAGTTGTGTCGGTTAAGGTAGATTTATGAAGGAGGCAGAAATGAGAAGCAGCTATGGCAAAAAACCAAAAGGATCTTGGAGATAGAATACAACTAGGCTAGACATAGGGGTTTCAATGTTATTCCAGAGACCAGGTCCTTAAGGACCGTATGAGCTATATGCTAAGGAAAGACTGAATATAATGGTGGGTCCTAAGACTTAAGGATAAGGAAAAGGTAGAGAGACCAGAAATACCAAAAGTTTCCTAAAAAAAGAATTTTTGCAAAATTTTCAATAGCAAAAATTTTAGTAAAATTTTGTTAAAAAATAGTTCTAATAAAAACTTCTACAGAATTTATTTTGCTATAAAAATTTTTTTCTATAAAAAAAATTTTAAAACTTTTTCAAAAATTTTCTATGGAGAATTTTTTCAAAATTAGTTCAAGGAAAAAGTATCCTTATCTCGGAATAGCAAAAATCTTAGTAAAATTTTCTTAAGAAATGGTTCTAATAAAAACTTCTACAGAAATTATTTTTCAATAGAAACAATTTTTTCTATAAAAATTTATTTCAACATTTTTCTATGGAAAAATTTGTAAAAATTTTTTTCAAGGAAAACATATCCGTATCTCGGAATAGATACTACCTATAACGAAATATTTCAAAGCCTTTTTGGAGTAGGTTAGAAATGGACTCCAAAGACCCAACAGCTGCGATGGTGGATCAGACCGTAACATTGTGTTCTCCCCTTCTATAGGTCTGAGTGCCTGTAGTCGAGAGTAATGCTTCAAGCGCTCTACTAGTCGTCAGACTAATCAATGAGTAAGAGACGGAAAAACCAGAGGGATACACAGTTCGCCCCTAGTCATTAAATAAAGATGGTGGTTTCGAATCGGATTCAGACAGCGACGGTGTCAATGAAACAGTCATCGCAGCCGATTCGAGAGATGAGGGCAGCGGGATGACGGCAGAAGTGAGCGATGGTTTTGCTAAGCTCACAAGCAGACCGAGAAAACCATCAGGGGCACGACGAAGGAGACAGAGGATTGAGTACCGGCAGTGCAATCGGGCAGTGCAAAGTGCAGGATGCTGGAAGTGATAGAACTGACATTCCAAGCACTTCTACGGAAGCTGGAAAGAAAATCAGATCTCCCGAAGAGCATAACACTGCCTAAATGCGGAAAAAGAAAAATAGCTCCCCTCTTTCAAGTACTCGGGGAAAACCAAGCCAGCCATCCCGCAATGGAGACTCCAGACAGTGTTCTGCGGAGCTAGACAAAGTCGGAACAGACGCAGAAAGCGCTTATGGCCCCTGAGTCTTCATGGATGACTTTGACTTCCAAAAGGAGGCCACAGCCTTCATGGAAGAGGAAAATGATCGCTGAGAATGGTAAGGAGCCGCTCTCTTACGCCAGAGTGGCAAGGAAGCACAAAAGAGATGAGCTGACTTAGCTCCCCGCTTTCAAGTACTCGGGGAAAACCAAGCCAGCCATTCCGCAATGGAGACTCCAGACAGTGTTCTGCGGAGCTCGACAAAGTCCGAACAGAAACGAAGGAAGCTCCCACGGCTCCTGAGTCTTCATGGATGACTTTGACTTCCAAAAGGAGGCCACAGCCTTCATGGAAGAGGAAAATGGTCGCTGAGAATGGTAAGGAGCCGCCCTCTTACGCCAGAGTGGCAAGGAAGCACAAAAGAGATGAGCTGACTTATGCAGTCATCAATATTGACAGTATATCCGGTAGGATTCCACCAGATCATCTGTCCCAAGTGGAGGATCTGCTTAACGAGCGTATTTTCGAACATGTGTGGAACTCTGTAGACGGTTCGCCCATACAAATGATGAGCTGCGAGTATGGAGGGGACATCTTTACGCCGCGTTTTGCTTCGGCGGAAAGTATTGATACCGTGAAACAGCTAGTCAGAGGTATCCACGCTCCCTGGGAGGGCATAAAGCTCGACCGGGTGAGAAAGATGGATATCCCCCAGCTGACAAAGCCTACGGTCTTCATTAGGGGATAGGGCAGTAAATTTGCGACAGAACGCATGTTGAGATTTTTGGGCAAGCAAAACCAAGGTTTAGTTGCAGATAAGTTGTAGGTCTTCCACAGGGAGGAGAAGGAGGAAGGAACTCTCCTTGTGGTTGGCATTGATCAAGTCTCCGTGACAATGGGAGCAAGGCTGTCTTTTTCAAGATTGGGATGGCTAGGATAGGCAGAAATCCTCATATTAAGACATCAGGCCGTGCAGTGGCTGGTGACTCAATACCGCCCAAAGAACAGGTGGCTGACGACTTGACAATCACCGCCTCTCTCAATATTGTAAAGACTAGGATAAGCAAAGATCCTTATATATCGGGTAGTTCAGTAGCGAGAGACCCAACACAGACTAGCAAACAGGGACCCGACGACAATCCCATTACCGACTTCAAGATTCAGAAGACTAAGATAGGTAAAGATCCTAATATTGAAACATTAGGCAGCGCAGCGACAGGAGTCTTAATGCAGCTTAACGAACAAGGAGCCGACGATGGTACCATCACCTATTCCCAAGAAGCCCATTTACTTAAAATTGGAAGACTAAGAATTGAGTCCCATATAGCCATGGTCGGTTAATATGCCCATTTGGGGGGTGTTTGGTGGTGGGTGATATCTGTTTACAGGAGTTTTAGGGTTGGGGGGGGGCGCTGGGAACTTGGACCCAAATTTTAATACCATATTCCTTTTCTGGCCTCCAATACCTTTCATTTGATACCCTTATTGATACCCATCGGACCACTTTTGGATATGGGTGGCGTTTTTGAGGTAAGGGGAAGGTCCGCCTCCATCCGATATCTATAAATTGTAAAGCCTATGTTTCCTTCCAGACAAACGTACACAATCTATGAAAATGTTAAGAAAATCGGTTCAGCCAAGTCTCACATAGTCATAATGGGTCTAATGGCGTTTTTGAGGGGTGGGTTGGCCCCCTATACTTCGATCTGATTTTGTATGCCAGATATGAAATCTACTCCCGAATACCTTTCATTTGAGCCCCATATTGACATGAACGTTCAATATATCTGTTTGGGGAAGTTTTGGGGTTGGGACGGCCCGATGGGTGGTTAGACTCAAATTTTAATACCATATTCGTATTCTATTCTCCAATACCTTTCATTTGATACCTATATTGTCCCGATTGGTCCACTTTTGATTTTGCGTGGTGTTTTTGGCATAAGGGGGAGGGTCCGTCCCCCTTCCGATATCGAAAAATTATATAGTCTATGTTTCCTTCCAGACCAAACTACACAATATGGGAAAATTTCGAGAAAATCGGTTCTGCGGTTTTTGAGTCTATACGGAACAAAGAAACCGAGTCCCATATATCCGCGATTGGCTTATATATGCCAATTTTGGGCGTTTTTGTGACCCCCTATTCTTATACATGAATTTGTATGCCAGATTCATTATCAGTTCCCGCATACTTTTCATTTGATACCCATATTGTCCTTGTCGGTTCACTTTTGATTTTGGGTGGTGTTTTTGGGGTAAGGGGTCCGCCCCTTCCGTTATTTTGGGTGATGTTTTTGGGGTAACGGCGGAGGGTCCGCCTCCTTCCGTTATCAATAAATTATAAAGCCTATTTCTACTTTCCATATTCGTAATCTACTCCCGAATACCTTTTATTTGAGTCCCATATTGTCATGATCCTCAAATAAACCAATTTTAAGGGGTTTTTGAGCTGGGATGGCCCCCCAGGTACTGGTACCCAACTTTTATTATAAAATTCGTTCTCTACTTTTGAATACCGTTCATTTGAATCCCAAATTGTCGCGATTGGTCCACTTTTATTTTTGGGTAGTGCTTTTGGGGTTAGAGGGGGAGGGTCCGCCCCCTCCCGATATCAAAAAATTGTATAGTCTATGTTTCCTTACAGACCAACCTACACAATCTGTGCAAAATTTCAAGGTAATCGGTTCGGCCGTTTTTGAATCTATACGGAACAAACATACTGACAAACAAACAAACACAAATTCATTTTTATATATAAGATGTCAAAATTCCTTGTATGGGCTTAAGACCCAAAATCGGCAGGTCGGTGTATATTGCAGCGATTTGATTTTGTTATCAAAACTTCCCATCGCCTTATTTCTTACTTAAGTCTTTCTTCCCCTCACTACCTATCTAAACAACTCTTTGATAACTTTTCAAAAAAAAAAAAAAAAAAACAAGTAACCCAAGCAAAGAAACGAAGGTGCTGCTGTCTCGCCTTTGCTGTTCTGAAGCTTTTAATGCTTTAATGGCCCCTGCATCATGATGTTTGCTCATTAACTGTAAAAACATGTGTATGCGAGTCACTAGCACACTTCTGCCACCTGCATCATGCATATGCGAGGAGTGCTCGCATATTCACAATCATCCTTGTCCGTTTCATAGTCTGAGCCAAAACTCAACTCATTCGTTTGGTTCATATGTTCGTTCGTCTTTTGTGAACAAACACATTTTTGGGGAAAATTACGCATTATTTGTTTTAACACTCTTTGTGTTGCTTTGGAATTTGAGTTTGCAGATTTAAGCATACTCGAATTAATTCATATCGTGAAGGCAGGAGAAAGGAAGTGGGGGGACAATTCACAAATCCATGTGGGAAAAAATGGAAAATTTAATCCAGAAATAACTTAAGTTTCAATGATTTTAAGGTTTGATTGTCATTCTCTTACGCTCTCCTGTGAGATTGTTTACATATTTTTTTTTTAAATTTTCCCACCAACTGCTTTCAAGATTTTAAGCATAGTTAAATTTACAGAAAATTCCTTGCAACCTTTTTTTTGGTATTTTTTGTGGCAGTTAAATCGTAAAATAACTTTCTTCGAGAACCTTTTCTTTCAACACCTCTCTAAGGAACTGATTCGCTCAGTTCAAATGTAAAGAGTAACTTCTAATATCAAAAGACAACTTGGTTTAGTTGTTTTTTTTCTCTCTCTCTCTAGCCTATAAAATCTCAAGCCGAAAACACCTCCTTCTCACCACGTTGTGCATCTCATGGGCTTATTCACCTCAGTGTTAAAATACCCCACACTAAGACAACTCACTTGATATTGAAGAAACCTCATCATCTGGGTGGTGAGTTTTAATTTCTCTTTTTTAAACATTATTTCACCACTATGCTCTCTCACCCAACACAAATACTAGTATATACCTATACTAGTATAGGTGTTGTGTGAGGGAGCATAGTAGTGAACTCTTTTATGAGCTACAGAGAAAAAAGATAGGAAGAGATGATTTCCTTAATTTCTTAAACGTTGAAAAAAAATATTTATGTTTAATTTTTTTTTGGAAATATTTATTTACCAATCCATAAAATGTTCATCATTTACCTGAAACAAAAAAAAATATAAAAAAATAATTAATAATAAATTTATTACATTTAAATAAAGGAATTACATATTGGTGCCCAGATTTTAGAACCCCTTAAATATACATAAGCCGGGCAATTCAATTTTAACATCTCGGTGCGATAAGCCAAAGAACAGTGACTTCTATGTATTACACTCAATGTCCGTGCGGAATTTGGTCCAAATCGGACCATATTTGTGTATAGATGCTAGGGGTACATAAATAATACATTTTTCTCCGGATTGGGTGTCCGGAGTGGGTGTCCGGAGTGGGTGTCCGGAGTGGGTGTCCGGAGTGGGTGTCCGGAGTGGGTGTCCGGAGTGGGTGTCCGGAGTGGGTGTCCAAAGGTCGCCCCGCCGAACTTAATGCCTTTTTACTTGTTTCTCCGACTTTTGTCACGTTTTTTTTGGTATTTTGACCTATAAAAGCCAAATCATTGAGATTTTCGATCCAATACTACGACAAAAATTGTAGCCAAGACAATAGTTAAGAACTTTCTAAAAGCATTGGAACGTTCTTTCATACTGTTTTGGCAGATTTTTTAACATTTCAATTGTTCATAGAAATTTATCACAATTTTCACGAAAAGTTTGGACTTTCGCAAGGCCAAAACTGCCTTTAGGAGAGACAACTGAACAAAGGCAACCGAACATGGACAACAAGGCGGCTGCCTCAACAGACGAACAGACGGACGGCAAAAGTCTGAGAAAAAAAACTGCAAGGTTAAATCTGGAGGCTCGATTTGCACCGTAGACATATGGTTAAGTGCACTTTTTAGCTCAGTACAATCCCAAGAATCAGAAATGCGAAAGGCCCATTAAGATTTTTTCCTTTTATAATTATCGCCCCACCCTAATATACATACATGGGAGAAGTATCTAAATTTTAACCGATTTCCATAAAATTCAATAATGTTGAGAGAAATTGAGAGAAAATTTTCGTGATAATCGATTAACACATGACAACTTACATATATGCAAAGTTGAACTGATTTTTCTCTGTTTCATAGGCCTCGTCAATAGGCCAAAAAAGGTTAAAGATAACCGGATGAAACTTTCGATCTGTATTTTGCACACAAATTAATATGGGCAGGCAGACAGATGGACAGGCAAACGGACAGACAGATAGATTGGCAGGCAAACGGACGCCAAGAAAGGCCTTTCGTAGGAGTCTGAGAGAGTAACAACTATGGAAAATTGGCAGATGCGATGAGATAATACCCCAAATGGCCGTTGGTCTTATAAATTATTGCCAAACATAATTAAGTTGTTAACGCTAAAGAATGGGGAGCTCAACTTCATCCTGACCCAATTTTTGACAGGTCATGGTTCCTGCAGAAGCTACCTGTATCGCTTCGGTCGTGACACCTCTCCACCGTGCTCAAATTGTCCAAGAATAGACGAGGACGCAGAACATGTGGTATTTATATGACCAAGATTCGCCATAGGTCGCAACATGTTGGAGTCTTTCATACACCCACAGCTAATGGCAGACAATGTAGTTACCGTCAAGTTAGAATTGGAAGAGCATTGGATCACTATAGATGCGTATATAACGACTTAATGAATAAGAGATCGCCCGAAAGGCGTTACAAGCAACACAGAGCTACTAAATTGCAGATATTGTCTGCGAAAGTGGAGCACGGCTATAATTGAGCCGGCCCCCCGCGAAGTAATTCCATGAGGCAGTTCCGCGGGAATCGGTTATCGAAGATGGGAGTGGTGAAATCGCGCATGTTTTTCAGTATAGGCTGAGTACATCTTTCGAAGATTCCAAACCTTCAGCGACGCAAAAAACAGGCAAACGGACAGACACCCAGACAGACAGACGAGGGACAGACAGACGGACAGATAGATGGACAGGCGTACGTACAGACAGACGATAAGGCAGACGGACAGACAGGCATATAGATGAACAGACAGGTGGACAGACAGATGGATATACAGACGGACAGACAGACTGAAAGATACATGGATGGACAGACATATAGATGGGAAAACAGACGGCCAGATAGACAGACGGGCAGACAGATGAACATATAGATGGACAGACGACGGACAGACAGATAGACAGACGGACAAACAGACGGACAGACGTGGGGTCAAACAGAGGGACAGATAGACGGACAGACAGACGGACAGACAGGCTGAAAGACAGACAGAAAGACAGACAGAAAAACAGACAGAAAGACGTACAGGCAGATGGATGAACGGAAAGATAGACTGTCAGACATACAGAAGATCAGACAGATGGACAAATAGACGGGCAGACAGAAAGAAATACGGACAAACAGACTGATAGATAGATGGATGGACAGACAGACGGACAGATAGACGGTCAGACAGACAGATGAACATACAGATAGATAGACGGACGGACGGACAGACGGCTGGACAGATAGATGGACAGACAGACGGACAGACAGACGGGCAGATAGAGGGTTAGACAGATAGACGGATAGACAGATAGACAGACAGACATATGGATGGACAGATAGGCGGACCGATAGATAGATGAACCGACTTGGAGATGGACAGATAGACGGATGGACAAGGTAGATGCACATAGCTAAATCGAATCAAAAGTGATATTGAGTCGATCCGTATACAATGGATGGATGGACAGACAGACGGACAGATAGACGGTCAGACAGACAGATGAACATACAGATAGATAGACGAACGGACGTACAGACAGACGGACAGATAGATGGGCAGACAGACGGATAAACAGACAGACGGGCAGACAGAGGGTTAGACAGATAGATAGAAAGACTGATAGACATATAGATGGACAGACAGACGGAAAGATAGGCGGACCGATAGATGGATGAACCGACTGGGAGACGGACAGAAAGACGGATGGACAAGGTAGATGCAAATAGCTAAATCGAACCAAAAGTGATATTGAGTCGATCCGTACACAATGGATGGATGGACAGACAGACAGATGAACATACAGATAGATAGACGGACGGACGTACAGACAGACGGACAGATAGATGGGCAGACAGACGGGCAGACAGAGGGTTAGACAGGTAGACGGATAGACAGACAAACTGATAGACATATGGATGGACAGACCGACGGAAAGATAGGCGGACCGAAAGACGGATGAACCGACTGGCAGACGGACCGATAGACGGATGGACAAGGTAGATGCACATAGCTAAATCGAACCAAAAGTGATATTGAGTCGATCCGTATACAATGGATGGATGGACAGACAGACGGACAGATAGACGGCCAGACAGACAGATGAACATACAGATAGATAGACGGACGGACGTACAGACAGGCGGACAGATAGATGGGCAGACAGAGGTTTAGACAGATAGACGGATAGACAGACAGACTGATAGACATATGCATGGACAGACAGACGGAAAGACAGGCGGACCGAAAGACGGATGAACCGACTGACAGACGGACGGATGGACAAGGTAGATGCACATAGCTAAATCGAACCAAAAGTGATATCGAGTCGATCCGTATACAATGGGTCTTCCTCCCTTTATTCTGGGTGTTACCAACAAATTCACTAAGTTGTGACATTCAATACCACAGTAGTGGTGTAGGGTATAAAAACGCATTATTGCACACGCATGTGAAGGGGCCTAATAGGGCCCGTACTGGACCCCTGTTAATCGGTAGATTGGTTTACATAGCAGCATATCTTAATATGGTTCATTATGTACCATATTCGGTTCCGATATCAAAGGGCCTAGAGCAACTAAACTCACTGCTCAGAGTAATCGGACAATACATGATGCTTTAAAAACCCTTAATCGGCAGATCGGTCTATATGGCAGGTATATTCAAATATGGAACGATATATATCACTTTCAATATCGCAGGGCCAAGAGCAGTTAACTCTACTAAATTTCAGCGTAATCAGGTAAGGTTAGGTTAAAAAGAGAGTGCGGATATAAATACGACCCATGCCACTGTTGACATACATCTAAGATTTTTTAAGATATTTAAAGCGCACAACAAACCAATTACTGGACTTTTTGTGTGCTTTAAATACTAAAAACTAACGTCGAAAAAGAAAATCTTAGTCAGGAGTTCCGTGCTATTTACAAAATCCCTAATTGTCTGATATTGTGTCCCCACCTAAGTGCCGGTGTCTGTTGGCCGCGAAAACCGGGCAATGACATGAGAAAAGTTTCAACGTCTGATCATCTTCCCTACATGTCCTACACATGCTATCACTCTGAGCGGATTTAGTTATATTGGATTGCCCAAAAAGTAATTGCGGATTTTTCATATAGTCGGCGTTGACAAATTATTTCACAGCTTGTGACTCTGTAATTGCATTCTTTCTTCTGTCAATTATCAACTGTTGCTTTTAGCTTGCTTTAGAAAAAAAGTGAAAAAAATATATTTGAGTTCATTCTAAGTTTTATTAAAAATGCATTTACTTTCTTTTAAAAAATCCGCAATTACTTTTTGGACAACCCAATAGCTTCCATTTATATATTCCTTCTGGTATGTTTTCCATTTGGATTAAAAATAATTCCTAGCAAAGACAATGATGTAGGGTGTTATATAATCGTATTTGCTCGAATTCTACCCTTTCTTACTAGTTTTTATCTATTTCAACATTCCCCGCAATTTGCTTGTTATTGATTTGTGATGTATCCTAAAAGTATGCTTTGATTTTCTTTCAACTCACTCCAATAGGTTACGCAGCTATAAATAAACTACTGATACCCAGTTACCTGTTGCACAAATGGAATTTTCTCAGGTTTCTTTAATGTTATTAAAAGATTTCATTTCATTTTACTAACCTTAATATGAAGGTTTGGTATATTTCTTTTATGTCTTTGGAATAACTCTCACCAAAATCAGTTATCAGTTGGACCACATTCAATAAATTCTTAAAGTATGCACTGATTTTTCTCTTTCACCCCAACACATAGGCAATATAAACCAATAAGTTTATGATAAAACTTAATCGTATAGTATTTATGTTTAATTTTGTTTCGCAAAAAAGAATTTTTTCATTAATATTTCATTTTGAAACAATTTTTTTTTTTGCAATTTTTCATTTTTTTCAATTATGTTGAAAACATTCAATTATTATACCTTCATAAGTATCATTTAATCAATTGAAACAACGCACTTATATTTTCAGTATTGATTTTTAAGCTTTTCCAGCACCATTAATCCAGCCATTGCATAAAATTTTATAAAATTCACCCACACAGACAAGCCTTTTTTTGGGGGGGTTTTCATTACACGCCAGTAGCTGTGGGCTTAATAATCATCCACGAAATTAAAAGGTAATACCCAATTAATTTTTGCAAGGCCTTGCTATATGATTTCCAGAGGACACTTAACTAATGATTATGGCTTTTGGTTATAAACACTTTTAACATTTGACCACACTCACACTGATTTGATTTTTCACATTTTCCCGCCCAATGGCCATAATCACACCTTAATTAACACCGTAGTTATTCTCTTTCGGTTAGTTTTTTTTTAATTTTGTTTTTTTTTACATGAGCCACGAAAATCTAGGGAAACTGTTGAAACTTGGTAGTCCATGAAAAATAAATCGAAATGATGAGATCATTGTCATCATTGGATAAACCGCTTTTGAATGTCCCACGAGCCACGAGCAACAATAAACGGATGGCGGCTGTTGTCTGTTTGAAAGGCTTTGAGGCCAAAGGCCAAACTGTGCTGAAATGCTGAAAGACATTGAAAGCCTTGCTAGGAATCACATGGAAGCAGATGAACAAAAAACAACAAAACAAAAAAACAATGAAAACAGCGAAATGAAATAAAAACACAAAACAAGGAACACACTACAGGACTCCCTATCTACCACGTTCGCCGCACATATATAGTGTATATAAATGTATAGCATGTACATATATTTGCCGGCAGGAGTTATGTTTAATTGTTATTCAATATAAGGATGTATGTTCATTGTGTCTATATATGTATAGAGCCATGTAATGGCCAACCTTTTCAGTGTTTATTAAACTTGTTTTTGTGACCAGTGATCTGGGGGGGTTAACAGTGATAAGAAACACAAAAGAAGTAAAAAAATGCAAAGTTCGTACGAGCTGTTTTTTATGTAAATCCAATGGGCTGAATGGACTGAAGTAATGAATCCAATGGACATTTTTATATATTTGGGTAAAATCTCCTTAAGGAACTCAAGGCCTTAAATGAGATGTAGGGTTATATGGGAGCTATATCAGGAAAATGATAGATTCGGACCATACTACGTATGGATATTGAAGGTCATAGCAGAAATCATTGGGTGAAATTTCAGCCAAATCGAATAAGAATTGCGCCCTCTAGAGGCTCAAGAAATCAAATCGGGAGTTTGGTTTATATGGCAACTGTATCAGGTTATAGACCAATTTGAACTATATCTGGCACAATTGTTGAAAGTCAAAACAAGACCTCATGTGTAAAATTTTAGCCAAATTGAAGAAGAATTGCGCCCTCTAGAGGCTCAAGAAGGCACATGGGGAGATCAGTTTATATGGGTGCTATATCAGGTTAAAAACCGATTTGGACCATATTTGGCACAACTGTTGGAAGTCATAACAAAACGTCACTTACAAACTTTTAGCCAAATAGGATGACAATAGCGCCCTCTACAGGCTCAAGAAGTTAAATCGGGAGTTCAATTTATATGGGCGCTATATAAGGTTATAGACCAATTTGGCCCTTTTCTGACACAGTTGTTGGAAATCATAAAAAAAAACATCATATGCAGAATTTAAAACAAATCGAATAAGAATTGCGCCCTCTGGAGGCTCAAGAAGTCAAATCGGGAGATCGGTTTACATAATAGCTTTATCAGGTTGTAGACCAATTTAGACCATATATTGCTGGATGTCATAACAGAACACCACGAACAAAATGTTAGCCAAATTGGATAAAAATTGCGCCCTCTAGAGGCTGGAGAAAACACATTGGGAGATTGGTGCATATGGGAGCTATATCAGGTTATAAACCAATTTGGTACATTTTTAGCGCAGTTGTTGGAAGTCGTAACAAAATGTCACCCGCAAAATTTTAACCAAATTGGGTAAAAATTCCGCAGGCTTAAGACGTCAAAACGGGAGATCGGTTTATATGGGCGCTACATCTGGTTATAAACCAATTTAGACCATTTTTAGCACAGTTGTTGGAAGTCATAACAAGACGTCAAGTGCAAAATTTTGGGGAAGGGTAGGTTTATTACCCTTTCCCAAGGAAAAGGGTGGTGTCATTACCCTTCCCGTAGGGAAAGGGTAATTTTATTACCCTTTCCAAAGGGAAAGGGTAGTTTTAATACCCTTCCCCTAGGTAAAGGGTAGTTTTATTACCCTTCCCAAGGGGAAAGGGTAGTTTTGTCACCCTTCTCCAAAGGAAAGGGTAGGTTTATTACCCTTCTCCAAAAGAAAGGGTAGGTTTATTACCCTTCCCCAAGGGAAAGGGTAGTTTTATTACCCTTTCCCTAGAGAAAGGGTAAGTTTATTACCATTCTACAAGGGAAAGGGTAGGTGAATTACCCTTCCTCAAGGGAAAGGATAGTTCTATTATCCTTCTCCAAGGGAGAGGGTAGTTTTATTACCCTATCCCAAGAGAAAGGGTAGTTATATTACCCTTTCCCAAGGCAAAGGGTAGTTTTGTTACCATTCCCCAAGGGAAAGGGTAGTTCTATTATCCCTCTCCCAAGGGAAAGTGTAGTTTTATTACCTTTAACCAAGGAAAAGTGTAGTTTTATTACCCTTCCGAAAGGAAAAGTGTAGTTTTAATACCCTCCCACTTAGGAAAGGGTAGTTTTATTACCCTTCCCCTAGAGAAAGGGTAGTCCCATTACCCTTCCCCTAGGGAAAGGGTAGTTCTATTACCCTTCCCCAAGGGAAAAGGAAGTTTTATTACCCTTCCCCAAGGGAGAGGGTAGTTTAAGTACCCTTCCCCATGGGAAAGGGAAAGGGTAGTTTTATTACCCTTTCCCAATGAGAAAGTGTAGTTTTATTACCCTTCTCCAAGGGAAAAGGAAGTTTTATTACCCTTCCCCGAGGGAGAGGGTAGTTTTATTACCCTTCCCCAAGGGAAATGGTAGTTCAATTACCCTTCCCCAAGGGAAAGGATAGTTCTATTACCCTTCCCCAAGGGAAAGGGTAGTTTTATTACCCTTCCCCAAGGGAGAGGGTAGTTTTATTACCCTTCTCCAAGGGAAAGGTTTGGTTTATTACCCTTCCCCAAGGGAAACGGTAGTTTTTTACATTTCTCCAACGGAAAGGGTGGTTTAATTATCTTTTTCAAGGGAAAGGGTAGTTTCATTATCCTTCTCCAAGGAAAAGGTATTTTTATTACCCTTCCCCAAGGGAAAAAGAATTTATTATTACTATTCCTAAAGGGAAAATGTAGTTTTATTACCCTTCCCCTAGGGAAAGGGTAGTTTTATTACCCGACCCAAAGGTAAAGGGTAGTTTAATTACCCTTCCCCTTAGGAAAGTGTAGTTTTATTACCCTTCTCCAAAGGAAAGGGTAGGTTTATTACCCTTCTCCAAAAGAAAGGGTAGGTTTATTACCCTTCCCCTAGGGAAAGGGTAGTTTTATTACCCTTTCCCTAGAGAAAGGGTAAGTTTATTACCATTCTCCAAGGGAAAGGGTAGGTGAATTACCCTTCCTCAAGGGAAAGGATAGTTCTATTATCCTTCTCCAAGGGAGAGGGTAGTTTTATTACCCTATCCTAAGAGAAAGGGTAGTTATATTACCCTTTCCCAAGGCAAAGGGTAGTTTTGTTACCCTTCCCCAAGGGAAAGGGTAGTTCTATTATCCCTCTCCCAAGGGAAAGTGTAGTTTTACTACCTTTAACCAAGGAAAAGTGTAGTTTTATTACCCTTCCCAAAGGGAAAGTGTAGTTTTAATACCCTCCCACTTAGGAAAGGGTAGTTTTATTACCCTTCCCCTAGGGAAAGGGTAGTCCTATTACCCTTCCCCAAGGGAAAGGGTAGTTCTATTACCCTTCCCCAAGGGAAAAGGAAGTTTTATTACCCTTCCCCAAGGGAGAGGGTAGTTTAAGTACCCTTCCCCATGGGAAAGGGTAGTTTTATTACCCTTTCCCAATGAGAAAGTGTAGTTTTATTTCCCTTCCCCAAGGGAAAGGGTAGTTTAATTACCCTTCCCCAATGAGAAAGGGCAGTTTTATTACCCTTCCCCAAGGAAAAGGGTAGTTCTATTACCCATCCCCGAGGGAAAGGGTAGTTCTTTTACCCTTCCCCAAGGGAAAGGGTAGTTTTATTATCCTTCCCTAAGGGAGAGGGTAGTTTAAGTACCCTTCCCCATGGGAGAGGGTAGTTTTAGCCCCCTTCCCAATGGGAGAGGATAGTTTTAGTACCTTTCCCCAAGGATAGGGGTTGTTTCGAAAAGGGGAAAGGGTAATTCCCAAGAAAAGGGAAAGAAAATTTTGTCAATATTTTTATTACATTTTTTTTAATTTCTTCAAAATTTAGTTTTCATCGAAAATTTTTTCAAGATTTTCTATTTTTCAGCTTAATTTCAATTTCCTAACTTTTCTACCCATTTTTTACCACTGTGTGTAGTTTCGGTGTGGCCGGCTTTTCTTCTTTTAGCTTAGCATTTGTTTGTTTGTATTTCTGTTTTTTGCGTGTTGCTCACTAGCAGGTGGGTGTTATTCAACAGGGGTAGGCCATTTGCCATTTTTTTTTTTGCGACTTTTAAATCGCATAAATTAATGATTGGCCATACCTGTGTGAGAGTTTGTATAAGGCAAGGCAATAAAACAAAGCAAGGCAACCAATTTTTTATCAATAAGCACTTCTAAAACCCACCAGAGATAGTTAAAGGCCATGATAAATAATGGCCCAGCACAGTGAGACTTTCGCAACATACAAAGAGCTTATCAATGCTTGAGCTTGAGGCTCTTTAGCACAGACATATGTATATACACATACATTGGACTACTTTAAATGTCATATTACGATTTCCTGTTGTCGTCTATAAACGCCACTTGAGCGATCACCCAAGCTCTAGTTTTTGTCGTGGGTGACCACAGCTCCCCCTTACTCTTACTCTTTCGCTCTCCCTCCTTCTCTTCCTGTTTATACCATTCACTTTGTGAATTACTCTTTGTGTGTAGTTAAAGAGCATGTTTTTCCCCTCTCTTTTTGTTTTGCTTGTCCATGTCCTTGCATGTGTCAAGTGTCGTGACAGTAAACCATATTTTCCGGCTATTTATGTCAAGCTATAGGCGGTTGAGTTTGGCTTTGGCTAGTTGGAGACCTTTTAAATGCGTCACAGTTGCTTTATGTGACCTTTAAATCTTTTCTCTTTTTTTTCTTGTTTGGTTCTGTTTAATTAAGCAGCAAAACAATGAAAGCCTTTTAGACCTATCAGTCGGCTACAAAACAACAGCAAAAAACACTAAGTCAACATTGCATACATGATTTAATAAAAAGCCTTTGTCAGACAATAGGATTAAATATTATTAAAATGTTATGGTATGTACCATATGACCTTGGAACAAAAAAATCCGATTTTAATATGCAAAGGAAAAATTTTACAAGGATAAAATGTCAAAGGTTATAGGCAAGGGGAATAAAATAAAAAAAAAATATTTAAAATATACAAAAATAGAGAAAATCATATACAAATGAAAAAAGTGAATCAACAACAGATTGGCAAAATAAGAAAAAAAATTGTATACATATAAAAAAAATAATAAAAATTAAATATAAAAAGAGATATGAAAAACAAAAAAATATAAATTAAAAAACATCATAAAATTTAAAACTAAAAGCACAATTTTATAAAAAATAAATTAAAAAAACAAAACTTAAATATTTTTCAAAAATAGTCAAGCTTTTCACGTTTTTACATATTTAAAATTGCATTGAATTGGCCTTCGTGATACACCATTCCGTGCAATATGGACCCATCTCGCCTTCGCAAGACCCCTACATGGAGTGCATGGGGATAGCAGTCAAGTCCGGTACTGCCGAGATCGAGCTATACAACATGTACATACCGGTTGGTAGCTGTGTCCCAATTAATAGCCAGAATGCCGCCCTCCGAACTGCGACGGGCTGTCTCCTCAGTTCTCATGTGTACCAACTCCATCAGAAGACAAAGATCATACCAGTGCGAAGACATAACTTCATGCTGTCTAAGCAATACCTTTTGGGCTGTTATCGCAAAGACCATCCAGAAATCTAGAAATCTTGAGGTAGATCCCCATGTTCTGGAGCGTGAGGTTCAGCGCTGTATGCGAGAACCTCTAGATCAAGCGGCATATCAAGCAAGTCTAGACAAAATTCATGCAGACACGGTAGCAAATGCGGTAAATAGCTACCGGCCGAATGTAGTCCTGGGAGAACGACCGCCTGCCATTGCACCTGAAGAAATTGATCTACCCCTGCAAACCAAAGTAGTTCTGGCTCAATTACGTTCCGGCAGATGCAGCCGCCTCAACAGAGCAAGGATTGATGCCGACGTTCAAGATGTATGTCAGTCCAGGGACTGCACGATACACGTCACCTGTTTAACTGCCCAGCCAGACCCACTCGACTCAGACCCAGATCCCTATGGACGCACCCCATCTTAGTCGCAGAGTTCCTGGATCTTGACACTCAACAGAATCGAGCAGACGAAATATAGAACACAACAAACTGTGCTACAACAACAACCAATAGTCAGTATCTGTGCAAAATTTCAAGCGGCTAGCTTTACGCGTTCGATCGCTTTCCTGACTTTGGTCAACGGACGGACGGACCTGGCTAAATCGACTCTGAATGCCGAGACGATTGAAAATATATATTTCATGGGGTCTTAGAGCAATATTTCGAGGACTAGATTAGTATAACCCCACAAATACTCAATATTGATGTAGGTCGTTGGGGATTGCAAATGTTCCATATCGGTTCAGATTTGGATATAGCTCCCATACAAACCGATTTCCCGATATGACTTTTTGAGCCTCTGGAAGCCTCAATTTTCATCCGATTTGGCTGAAATTTTTCACATAGGGTTCTGTTATGACTTCCAACAACTGTACCAATTACGGTCTAAATCGGTCTAAAACCCGATATAGCTCCCCTATTAACCGATCTCCCGATTTGATTTCTTAAGCCCCTGGAAGCCGCAATTTTTGTCCGATTTGGCTGAAAATTTGGCCATCGTTTTTTGTTCTGACTCTGAACAACTGTGCCATGTACGGTCCAAATCGGTCTAAAACCCGATATAGCTCCCCTATTAACCGATCTCCCGATTTGACTTCTTGAGCCTCTGGAAGCCGTAATTTTTATCCGATTTGGCTGAAATTTTGCACATACTGTTCTGTTATTACTTTTAACAACTGTGCCAAGTACGATTCTAATCGGTCCATAATCTGATATAGCTCCCATATAAACCGATCTCCCGATTTGACTTCTTTAGCCCTTACAAGCCGCGATTTTCATCCGATTTGTCTGAAATTTTCTACATGGAGTTCTGTTATGACTTTCAACAACTGTGTCAAGTACGGTTCAAATCGGTCTATAACTAGATATAGCACCCATATTTTAGCAGAATCCATGGTGGTGGGTTCCCAAGATTTGGCCCGGCCGAACTTAGCACGCTTTTACTTGTTTTATATTTCTTTTTACTTTTTTTTGCACAATCGAATTACCAACTATTAAAGACAAATTCAATTTTTTTTTATTTTTTTCCATTTTTTTTTTTCAACATAACATAAAACACAGCTATTATTATCAATACAAGCCCAAAACAGCACTAACAAAATTATTCATGTTAATAGCACTAATTATTAAAATTTAACACCGTAAGAAAGAAACCCACAGAGAGAGCGAAAGAGAGAGAGGGAAAGAGATTATATGTGAGAAATTAAATATTGATTTCCTTATTCACACCGAACTCGCTAAACCAGTCATTTGGACAAATAACATGACATTTTTATTAATTAATGTGACATTTTCAATAATAATTCCTGTGTTATTTTATTTAATTTTGCTTAATTAACGTCAGTCCATTGAATTAGCACTACAAAATAGAAACAATGGAAATCAAATTAAATAAATTACCGTTATCTATGCAGTCCCAAACAAAGCCATAGCCCACAAGCCTACGCACACACTTATACACATACACACAAATAAGCATACCAACAAAATGCAAAAAGACCTCCCAGCGAAAAAAAAGAAGATAAACCTATTTTATACGCAGAGGCCTATAAAGAAACCCAAAAGAGAATTAATGGCATTGTAATGACATTAACCTTGAATACATAAAAAACAACAATTACAACAACGGATTGCCCTATCAGAACAAAAACAAAAACACAACACATTTAGCCTATGACAATAAGAAGAGATCAAAATGAAGATGTTTTCGTGGCACACATTTTGGGAGAGCACAGCCAAGACGAAGATGACCGAACGGCAAGTGAGCAATAACAGCAACAAGAAAAACAACAACAACAATCTTATAAAAATAAATCTATTTTGTCACCAAAAATGACTTTTAAATACAAACACAACAACAAGAACAACATGTTTGATGGTCGCCAGCAACAGCACCATTTATAAACATAAGTATATGTATACAAATGTTTTGATGCCTGCCCGCATACTGATAGAGTATGGATGACACTGAGAGCCCCCAAAAAAAACTCAAGTTGTTGGATAAACGTTTTAAATACGGTAATAAAATATTCACTAATGACTTTTCTATAAGGCAGGAATATAAAAACGTGATAATAATTTGATGAAAAAGTAATTAAAACTAATATGGAATTAAAATGTTAAAAAAAAATCTAAAATAAAACTAAAATACCAAACACGAATTCTAGAGAATTAAAATGATGGCAAACATTTTTTATACATAGATAGCAAACAAAAAATGTATAGAATTACGGCCGTATTCACAAAACCTAATGAAGCCTTAAAATAGGTTTGTTTCACAGTTCTATAAAGGGAATCTGTCAAATAAACTTACTTCAAATCTACATAATTTCTGTGAATACGATTGTTAAATTTTGATAAAAACTGTAATAAAGCCATTGTTGTTGCAATCAATGAAATTTTACACACGGGAAGTTACAATCGCAGCAATAGTCAAATAATAGATAACGATGTTGTTAGAGATATATTTGAGAAATAAAATATTGACACTGGAGGTGAACGGGGATTCTCATGCTCGACTGCACTTTGGAGGAAAATCAAGTAAAAGGTGTTAAGTTCGGCCGGACCAAACTTTGGATACCCACCAACTCGGATATATATGCAAACCACCTTTCATCATAATCCCGTGAAAAATTCATAATATTGGTCCCCATAGCAGCTATATCAAAATATGGTCCGATAGGGTAGGGAATGGATATTTCGATGTGCGATGTAGTTTAGGTTAGGTTTAGATAAGGTTTAGGTTAGGTTTAGGTAAGGTTTAGGTTAGATTTAGGTTCAATTTAGGTTAGGTTTAGTTTAGGTTTAGGTTAGGTTAGGTTAGGTTTAAAGTAGGTTAGATTTAGGTTAGGTTTATGTTAGGTTTAAGTTAGGTTTATGTTAGGTTTAGGTTAGGTTTATGTTAGGTTTAGGTTAGGTTTAGCTTAGGTTTAGGTTAGGTTTAGGTTAGGTTAGGTTTAGGTTAGGTGTAGGTTAGGTTAAGATTTAGGTTTGAGTTAGGTTTAGGTTAGGTTTAGGCTAAGTTTCTGATAAGTTTAGGTTAGTTTTATGTTTAGGTTTGGGATAGGTTTAATTAAGGTTAAGTTTAGGTTTAGGTTAGGTTTAGGTTCGGGTTAGGTTTAGGTTAGGTTAGGTTTAGGTTTAGGTTGGGTTTAGGTTAGGTGTAGGTTAGGTGTAGGTAACTTTTAGGTTAGTTTTAGGTTGGGTTTATGTTAGGTTCAGTGGATTACCCACAAAAGGTGATTTCACAGGGAGGCCAGTCTGTCCCATTGTGGTACCCTAGCAAGAAAGGGAAGAGAAACAAGATGTGAGACCTTGGACAAGAGGTTATTTACGATTAAAAGAGGGACAAGAGAAACGGAGATCCCGAGTGGGGGGTGAAGAAACGTCCATCCCCACTCATGCACGGATGTAGCTACGCCGGATCTTATGGGACTCCCCGTCGGAACCATCCTGTTCCTTCAACAAATCTTAGGAGACCTACCAGAGGTACGTTCGCAAGTTCACCCAGACACGGCTACCCAGAAAGGAGAGCCTACGTCATTGCAGACCCGGAAATGACACAGCATGTGCTCAATAGTCTCCCCTTCATTCTCATCGAGGCAACTCCTACAGAAATCATTGTGCGGTATCCCCATCCGGGCCGCCATGCGGCATAGGCAAAATGTCCGGCTATGACCCTTTCAATGGGTCATCCAATCGAACTACCTCTTATCGAACGCGAGGAACTCCCTCGTCCTCCTCCGGTCGATGACCGGCCATAGCGCCTTTGCAGTCTGGCAACCATCCTCCGAGTCCCACCTCGCCACCGATGCCGCCCTCGCCATCCCCTCTACTGTGTTCAGTAGCTCGACAAATGGCACGTAGGCAAGAACGATGACTGGTCCGCCCAGCGCAGACGAACCCCACGTGGCGTACTCGTTCGACCTCTCATTCCTTGGAATCCCCTCATGTCCAGGAACCCAGAACTCATCAGCCTCTTATCGAAAGCCAGCAATATCCTACTCCTACTCCGGTCGAAGACCGGCCATAGCACCTTTGCAATCCGGCAACCATCCATCGAGTCCCACCTCGCCACCGACACTGTCCTGGCCATCCCCTCTACTGTGTTCAGTAGCTCGACAAATGGCACGTAGGCAAGACCGATAACTGATCCGCCCGGGGCAGACGAACACCTCCTGGCGCACTCGTCTCGCCCTCTCATTTCCTGGAATACCCTTATGCCCAGGAACCCATGTCAGCGTCACATCGTGGGCTGGAAGCCTATCCAGGGACTTCAAACAATCCGCCAAGCATATTGACCTCACCATCCTCCACCCAAAGATCTTGAGCGCCGCCATACAGTCCACATAAATTCTGAGTTTTGAGGGCGGTAAATCCCTTACCAGAATTTATCTTACGGCCACTGCAATGGCACAGACCTATGCCTGAAAGACTGTATACTCGTCCGGCAGTCTCAGAGACATACTGATATTGAGTGCATCAGAGTAGACCCCCCATTTAGTCCCTGAGTCCATCTTGGAGCCATCTGTGTAGATCGAAGTCTCATCCTCCTCGAGTACAGCAGTCGCCTCCCATTTTTCTCTCTCAGGAAATCGAATGGCTTATGCCCTCTCTCCAGTCGGGACTGATGCCTGGTAATCGGAGATCCTCCCCAGTCTACCCTCCGCATCCATAACATCCACAATTGAAATGTAGCCGCACTAATCCTCCTTCAGCCTAAGCGGGACCCTGGCGGCGCAGTTAAGAATATAGACTTCAATGGGCAGCATAACCAGCATCGCCTCCAGGCCTGCCTGCGGTGCGGATCTCAGTGCCCCTGTGACCCCGACGCAGGCCAGTCTCTGGACCTTCTCAAACTCCCTTGCACGAGTACTCTTCTCTACGGCATTCCACCGTACCAGTGTTCCATAGGTCAGTACTGGTCTGACGATGGCCGTATACATCCAATAAATCATCTTGGGAATTACCCCCACTTCCTACCGAACATCCTCCTGCAGTAGTTAAAAGCGCACAGTGCCTTACGGCTTCTCTCCTCGGTGTTCTTCTTTCAAGACAGTTTCGAATCGAGGACTATGTCTAGGTACTTCGCCTTCTTCACAACTACAACTTTCAACCGATCTGCACAAAATTTGACAAGGAATGTTTTGTTACTGATATTAACCTATCTTGAAGGTAGGTGTAGGGTATTATATAGTCGGCTCCGCCCAACTTTTGCCTTTTCTTACTGATTTTCACTAAGTCTTCCTTTTCTTTCACAATGAGCCGGACTGGCTTCCGAGTAAACTCATGGGCTACACATTCAACCTACACACATACACTAAAAAAAATTCGATAAAAATAAAATTGTCCCCACATTTTCTTTCGAAACTAACTTTTGACTCAGAAAACGGCCCTAAGCCTTTCTTTTCTAACTGTTGTCTATGTTTTCAAAATAAAACTCCATATATACTATGTAAGCAGCGAAGCTAAAGCAGATAAAATAATTGATTAACATCTGTTCATGTTAGTTCAAACGCTTATATGGTGATGCTGAGCTCTTTGGTTGTTGTCGTTGCCGTTGCTTTTGTTGCTGCTTCTATTATGGCAAAGTCAAAGCGTTTTTAGTCGTGACATATCGAGCAAATTGATAGTAACGTTTTATTAGATTAAAGCCACAGGAAAAAAAGGCGTTGAAAATGCTACTGGCTGGGTGGGCAAGCAATACCCAATCGTCCCAGCCCCTGCTGCTAGCCAGCACCATCCATCCATTCATTCATTCATTCATTTCTTCATTCACATGTTGTTAAACATCGAACAAAGCGATGGAGCCGAACAACAACAAAAATTTGTTTATAACAATTTAGAATGGCACACGTACCATATAAAACGAGCAGGCATTTTGTTGTACTATTTCATGTATTATTTGAATTTGTGCTGCTTTTTTTATATTTTTGCTCGTACTCGTACTGTAAATACTTGTACAATAAAAATGCCCAATTCTTTTTGTTAAACCAATTAACAAGAAATGTATGAATTGGATGTGAAATTGGTATTGAAAGAATAAACCATTGTGGCAGGAGACTGCAGAGAGGCAGAGTTGGGGACCTGAAAAAAGGGAGGAAGCGCGCAATAAAATGCTTAGTTAAATGTTTATTGCATTGTTATGGAAAATGCCATGATAACAGGCAATGAAGCAGAGAAGAGCTGCTAAGAAGTACTCTACAATAAGCGATTTTTTTTTGGGAAAAACCCATCACACTTGGTGCATAAAGGCTCGACAAAATCAGGAAAATTTTCCACGAAAATAAGGTGGAGGGTTGTATACCCTACACTTATCCTCGGATAAGGGTAGTTTAAATACCCTTTTCCTTGGTGAAGTACCTCACAAATGTTCTCAGCATTAGGAGAGGAACCACCGCTGAAAATTTTTTCTAATGGTCTCACCAGGATTCGAAACCATGCGTTTAGCGACATGGGCGGACATGCTAACTTCTGCGCTACGACGACCTCCATGGGGAAGGGTAGTTAAAATACCCTTTTCCTTGGGGAAGGGTAGTTTGAATACCCTATCCCTTGGGAAAGTGTAGTTTAAATACCCTTTCCCTTAGGGAAGGGTAGTTTAAATACCCTTTTCTTCGGACAAGGGTATTTACCCTCTCCCTCGGATGAGGGTAGTTTGAATACCCTTTTCCTTGGGGAAGGGTACCTTAAATACCCTTTTCCTTATGTAAGGGTAGTTAAAATAACCTTTTCCTTAAGGAAGGGTAGTTTAAATATCCTTTCCCTTGGGGAAGGGTAGTTTATGTACCCTTTCCCTAAAGGAAGGATAGTTTGAATACTCTTTTGCTTGGAAAAACGTATTTTAAATACCCTTTCCCTTAGGGAGGGGTAGTTTAAATACCCTTTCCCTTGCAAAACTGTAGTTTAACTAACCTTTTCCTTGCGAAAGGGAAGTTTAAGTACCCTTTCCCTTGGGGAAGGATGGTCTAAATAATCTTTCCCTTGGGGAAGGGTGGTTTAAATACCCTTTTCCTTGGGGGAGGATAGTTCAAATACCCTTTCCCCTGGGAAGGGTAGTTTCAATTCCCTTTTCCTGGGGGTAAAGTAGTTTAAATACCCTTCCCCTGGGGAAGGCTAGTTTCAATACCCTTTTCCTGGGGGAAGGGTAGTTTAAATACCCTTTTACTTGGGGAAGGATAGTTTAAATACCTTTTGCCTTATGGAAGGGTAGTTCAAATACCCTTTCACTTGGGGAGGGTAGTTTAAATACCCTTTTATTTGGGGAAGGGTAGTTTAGATGCCCTTTCCCTTGGGGAAGGGTAGTTTAGATGCCCTTTCCCTTGGGGAAGGGTAATTTAAATACCCTTACCCTTGGGGAAGGGAAATTTAAATACCCTCACCCTTAGGGAAGGGTGAGGGTATTAAACTACCCTTTCCATTGGGAAAGGGTAGTTTAAATACCACTTCCCTTGGGGGAGGGTAGTTTAGGTACACAATTCCTTAGTTTAGGGTAGTTAAAATACCCTTTCCCTAGGGGAAGGGTAGTTTAAATACCCTTTCCCTTGGGAAAGGGTAATTTAAATACCCTTTCCCTTGGGAAAGGGTAATTTAAATACCCTTTCAATTGGGGAAGGATAGTTTCAATACCCTTTCCCTTGGGGAAGGATAGTTTAAATACCCTTTTCCTAGGCGAATGGTGGTTTAAATACCTCTTCCCTAGAGGAAGGGTAGTTTAAATACCCTTTTCCTAGGACAAGGGTGGTTCAAATACCCTTTCCCTCGTATAAGGGTAGTTTAAATACCCTTTTCTCGGATATGGGTAGTTTAAATAACCATTCCCTCGGAGAAGCGTAGTTAAAATACCATTTCCCTCTGGGAAGGGTAGTTAAATTACCCTGTCCCTCGGAGAAGCGTAGTTTAATTACCCTTTCCCTCTGGGAAGGGTACTTAAATTACTTTTTCCCTTGGGGAAGGGTAGTTTAAATACCCTTTCCCTTGGGGAGGAGTAGTTTAAATGCCCTTTTCCTAGGGGAATGGTAGTTTAAATACCCTTTCCCTTGGGGAAGGTAATTTAAATACCCTTTCCCTTGGGGAAGGATAGGTTAAATACCCCTTTCCCTTGGAGAAGGGTAGTTTAAATACCCTTTCCCTAGGGGAAGGATAGTTTAAATACCCATTCCTTTGGAGAGTGGTCGTTTAAATATCCTTTCCCTTGGAGAAGGATAGGGTTAATACACTTTTACTTGGGGAGGGGTACTTTAAATATCCTTTCCCTTGGGAAAGGGTACTTTAATTATCCTTTTCCTTGGGAAAGAGTACTTTAAATACCCTTTGCCTTGGGGAAGGGTAGTTTAAATACCCTTTCCCTTGGGGAAGGGTAGTTTAAATACCCTTTCCCTTGGGGAAGTAGTTTAAATATTCTTTCCCTTGGGGAAGGAAAGTTTAAATACCCTTTCCCTTGGGGAAGGGTAGTTTAAATACCCTTTCCCTTGGGGAAGGGTAGTTTAAATACCCTTTCCCTTGGGGAAGGGTAGTTTAAATACCCTTTCCCTTGGGGAAGGGTAGTTTAAATACCCTTTCCCTTGTGAAGGGTAGTTTAAATACCCTTACCTTGGGGAAGGGTAGTTTAAATATCCTTTCCCTTGGGGAGGGGTATGTAAACTACCCTTTCCCTTGGGGAATTTTAAATACCCTTTCCCTCGAATAAGAGTAGTTTAAATACCCTTTCCCTCGAAGAAGCGTAGTTTAATTACCCTTTCCCTCTGGGAAGGGTAGTTTAATTACCCTTTCCTTTGGGGAAGCGTAGTTTAAATACCCATTCCCTCGGGAGAGCATAGTTGACATACCCTTTCCCTAGGGGAAGTATAGTTTTTGTACCCTCTTCCTTGGGTAAGGGTAGTTAAAATACTCCTTCGCTTGGGGAAGGGTAGTTTTTGTACCATCTCCCTTGGGTAAGGGTAGTTTAAGTACCCATTCCCTTGGTTAAGGTATGTTTACGCACACTTTCCCTTGAGCAAGGGTGGCTCATGTACTCTTTCCTTGGGCAAGGTTAATAAAGGTGCCTTTTCCCGTGGGTGAGGTTACTTGAGGGACCCTTTTCCGTGGGTAAGTGTAGTTTAAGTACATTTTCCCGTGGGTAAGGTTTGTTTAAGCACCCTGTCCCTTGGGAAATGAAAGTTTTAGAAACTGTTCCCCCTGGGGAGAGGTAGTTTAAATAACCATACCCATAGTTTAAGTAACCATACCCCCTGGCAAGGGTAGTTTAAGTACCCTTTCTCTTGGGGAGGGTTAGTTGAAGTACTCTTTCCCTTGGGTAAATTTAATTTAGGTACCTTATGCCGTGGTTAAGGTTAGTTTAAGTAATCTTTACCTTGGGGAGGGGTAGTTTAAGTACCCTTTACCTCGGGAATGGGTAGTTTAGGTACCCTTTACTTTGGGGTTTGAGTTTTCTACTACGTTTATACGCCCGTCGCCCTAGCATATTTTGTTCAACCCAAGAGTAACTGCATCCTAATAAACATTGCTTTTTCCCCATAGGGTATTTTGTAAGTTCTTTAGTCTGCTTATATCCTGAAAAACAAAAACGGTTTGTTGTACAATTTCATTGGTGCAGTTTTCAGTTGGTTTAGTCATTCTTTGCATTTTTTCATGTGTTCAAATCTTCCAAATAGTTTGCTTCATAAGGTATATAGTGATATTTTTTACATTCCTTGTTTTGGGAGTTTTTTTGTTTTTTTGCCTTTGTTATTTAGTTGTAATAAAAATTCTAATGAAAAACAATTTTAGTTTGCTTACACAATACAACGGCAACATTTCAATAAATGTTTTTTCTTCGATATTATTGTTGTGTTTGCCTTTAACTGTAAACATTCATTGGGTTTTATTGGACTTGTTATCTGTTTGCATCAGGAACGCACCAACCAATCAGCCAGCCACCCATCGATTCATTCATCCAACCATCTACCCATCCATCCAGCCTACCACCCACCCATACTACAATACTTCCATTGCCTGATGTCCACACATATTCCTGTAAGCTGTTGATGCTCCCACAATGGCTTTTGTTTCAGCATGCCTTTGGATCTTTGGAATACCTTACCTCACTGCCTTATTATTCTAAACAAAAGTGCACAAGGTTCAAGTACTTTGACTTACTTACGTATGTACATACCTGTGTGTGTGTGTGTGTAAGTGTAGCGAAATCCATTTCGTATATGGATGGTAATAAAAAATTTAACATTTAATATCAACACAAGTTTGAAGCTTTTAAAACGAAATAAAAGCAGAATATGTTGATGGTTGAGAATTGAAATTGTTTCAATAAAAAATACATATATATTTACACAAAACGAAACAATGCTTAAAGCAGCAGGTATACACTCGAGAAAATATGTGTGGGAAAGAGATATGGGATCAATAATAGATGTCAAGAATAATGGATTCAAATGACACTTTATTTCTGGTTTGATGGACATAGGAATGGTTTTAAAGTTTAAATACACTTTCCCTTGGGGAAATGTAGTTGAGGTATCATTTCCCTTGTGGAAAAGTTGCTTAAATAGCCTTTCTTTTGGGGAAGCGTATTTTAAAAGCCCTTGAGGAAGGGTAGAGTAAGTTTCCTTTCACTTGGGGAAGGGTAGCTGAAGTGCGCTTTCCCTTGGGGAAGGGAAGTAAAAGTACACTTCTCCTTGGGGAAGAGTAGTAAAAGTACCCTTTCCCTTTGAGAAAATAGCTTAAGTACCCATTTCCATAAAGAAGGGTAGTATAAGTACCCCTTCACATGGGTAGGGGTAGTTAAGGAACCTTTTTCCAAGGGTAGGATGTCTAAATAAACTATCTTTCTCCAATAGAGGTTAAAACTACTCCTCCCTAAACGAAGAGTAGTTTAATTACCCTTTTTTCCGAGGAAGGGTTATTAAAGTAACCTTTCCTTGGGTAAGGGTAATTTATTCTTTCCCTTAGGTAAGGATAGTTTAAGTACCTTTTCCCTTTCCAATGGGGAAGGATAGATTAAATACCTTTCCCCTTTATCTTGAGGAAGGGTAGTTTAAGTACCTTTTCCCTTTCCCTTGGCGAAGAGTTGTTGAAGTGCATTTTCTTTCCCTTACCTTTCCCCTTTCTCCTGTGGAAGGGTAGTTTAAGTACCTTTTTCCTTCCCCTTGGGGAAGGGTAGTTTAAGTACATTTTCCCTTTCCCTTAGGGAAGGGTAATTAAAGTAACCTTTCCCTTCAGGAACGGTAGTTCAAATACACTGTCCCCTTCGGGAAGTGTATCTTAAATACCCTTTCCCTTGGGAAAGGATAGTTTGAAAATCCTTTCCCTTGCAGAAGGGTAGTTTGAACACTCTTTTCCTTTGGGAAGGGTAGTTTGAATATCCTTTCCCTTGGGGAAGGGTAGTTTGAATACCCTTTCCCTTGAAGAAGGGTAGCTTGAATACCCTTTCCCTTAAGGAAGGGTAGCTTGAATACCCTTTCCCTTAAATATCCTTTTCCTTGGGGAAGGGTAGTTTGAATACCCTTTCCCTTGAAGAAGGGTAGTTTGAATACTCTTTCCCTTGGGGAAGGGTAGCTTCAATACCCTTTCCCTTGGGGAAGGGTAGCTTCAATACCCTTTCCCTTAGGGAAGGGTAGTTTGAATAGCCTCTGCATTGAGGAATACCCTTTCTCTTGGGGAAAGGTAGTAAAAAAGCCTTTAAATTGTACTTAAATTACGCTTCTCCAAGCGAATGGGTACTTAATCTAACCTTCCCCAGGGGAAGGATACTTTATTTACCCTTCCTCAAGGGAAAGAATACTTGGACTGCCCTTCCTCAAAGGAAAGGGTACTTAAACTACGCTGCCCTAAGGGTAAGAGTAATGAAACTACCCAAGGAAAATGGCACTTAAAATAGTTTATCCCAAGAAAAAGGTTACTTCAACTACCTTTCCCCAAGGTAAAGGGTACTTATACAACGCTTCTCCAAGGTTAAGGGTACTTAAGCTACCCTTCCCCAAAAATGGGTACTTAAACTGCCCTTCCCCAAGGGAATGGATAATTAAACTACCCTTCGCCAAGGAAAAGGGTACTTGAACTATTCTTCCCCAAAGGAAAGGGTACTAGAACTACTTTTCCCCAAGGGAAAGGGTACTAAAACTACCCTTCTCCAAGGTTAAGGGTACTTAAACTACCTTCCCCAATATAAAGGGTACTAAAACTACCCTTCTCCAAGGTTAAGGGTACTCAAATTACCTTCCCCAATATAAAGGGTACTAAAACTACCCTTCTCCAAGGTTAAGGGTACTCAAATTACCCTTCCCCAAGGAAAAAGGTACTTAAACTACCCTTCCCCAGGGAAAAGGGTACTTAAACTGCCCTTCCCCAAGAGAAATGGTACTTAATGTACCTTTCTCTAGAGGAATGGGTACTTAAACTACCCTTGCCTAAGAGAAAGGGTACCTAAACTAACTTTCCCCAGAGGCATAGATACTTACACTACCATTCCCCAGGGGAATTGGTACTTAAACTACCCTTTCCCAAAAGAAAGTTTACTTAAACTACCTTTCCCCATGGGAAGGGTACTTAATTTAGCCTTCACCAAGGGAAAGAGTATTTTATTTACCCTACCCCTAGGAAAAGGGCACATAAACTACCCTTCCCCAATAGAAAGGGTACTTAAACTACAATACAATTTCCCAAGGGAAAGAATACTTAACCAAAGTGAAGGGTACATAAACTACCTTCTCCCAAGAGACAGATTGCTAAACTATCCTTCCCCAAGGGAAAGGGTACTTAAATCTAAACTACCCTTCACCAAGGCCCAGGTAAACGGATACTATAATAACCCTTCCTAGGTGAACGGGTACTATAACTACCCTTATCCAGGGATACGAGTACTATAACTACCTTTCCCGAGGGGAATGATAACTATAACTACCCTTATACAGGGGAACGCGTACTACTACTACCCTTCCCCAGGGGAACCGGTACTTTAAAAATCCTTCCACAAGGGAAAGGTTCCCATAACTACCCTTCCCTAAGGGAAAGGGTACTGTAACTACCCTTCCACAAGGGAAAGGTTACCATAACTACCCTTCCCTAAGGGAAAGGGTACTGTAACTACCCTTCCACAAAAGAAGGGGCACTTAAACAACCCTTTTAGGAAGGTAAGGCAGACCCTCTAGGCCTCCCTACATATAATATTGAGATACCTTCTTCCCCCACAGAAGAGTTATAACATCGTCTGTCTGGCAGGATGGTTCATATGTAAGACTTATGCCATGAGACCAACATCTCAACCATATATTCTTTAGCAATGGGGCTACGAAGTCTCTGAGAAGCCAAGTCCACCTGATATTCGTCTAAGTATTGAAGATGGTCGATCAGCTTTTGTGTCATTGCTATAATTGCCCACTCTTCTGTCTGTCAGTTCTGATCACCCAACAGTCTTTAAAATATAGAAATTAAGCTGAAATTTTCTATAGATCTTTATTTTTATTCCAACGCTGGTTAAGTTCTTTAACGGATCAGGTTGGACCATATTTCGATAAAGCTGACATGTAGACCTATCTCCCACTTAAGGTCTTGGGCTTATAAAAGGCGCATTTATTGCCCGATTATGAGGAATTTTGAAAAGGGGTATTGCATTTAGCACCTCGATTTCCGAATCTTGTATTGTACACTTCGGAGAATATTTGGATACAGCTGTTATATAGACCGATCTCTCTATATAGTGAGTTCTATTGACGTTGAACGCCTGGGTGAGAACATGGGAAAATATATTTCGGCGGTCTTTGTCTTGTAAAAACTGGCGTGCCGCAGTGTGAGATAATATTCCTTAAAGGAATATTCATGGGTAAATTTGCATTAGCAAATTCGCAGTGGTGGGTGTTCAAAGTTCAGCCCAACTGATTTGAATGCCCTTTTAGTTGTTTTTAATAGAATTAGCTATGTTTTTTGTGCTGCTTATCAAAATTCAATCGCAATAAAAACAAGTAAAAAGGCGTTAAGTTCGGCCGGGCCGAACTTTGGATACCCACCACCTCGAGTATATATGTAAACCACCTTTCATCAAAATTCGGTGAAAATTTCATACCTTATACTCATATACCTCATACCGATCTGAACTATATACGACGCGGATGTCGAAAAGCCGAACATAAGTCACTGTGTCAAATTTCAGTGAAATTGGATTATAAATGCGCCTTTTATGGGGCCAAGACTTTAAACGAGATATCGGTCTACATGGCAGCTATATCCAAATCTGGACCGATTTGGGCCAAGTTGCATAAACATGTCGAAGAGCCTAATACTAAGCACTGTCCCAAATTTCGGCGAAATCGGATAATAAATGCCTCTTTTATGGGCCCAAAACCTTAAATCCAGAGATCGGTCTATATGGCAGCTATATTCAAATCTGGACTGATCTGGGCAAAATTGAAGAAGGACGTCGAAGAGCCTAACCAAACTCACTGTCTCAAATTTCAGCGACTTCGGACAATAAATGCGTCTTTTATGGCCCAAAACCTAAAACCTAGATATCGGTCTATATGGCAGCTATATCCAAATCTGGACCGATATGTGCGATATTGCAGAAGTATGTCAAGGGGCTTAACTTAAATCACTGTTCCAAATTTCGGGGACATCGGGCAATAAATAAGCATTGTATGGGCCCAAAACATTAAATCGAGAGATCGGTCTATATGGCAGCTATATCCAAATTTGAACCGATCTGGACCAAATTGAAGAAATATGTCAAAGGGCCTAACACATCTCACTGTCCCAAATTTCAGCAAAATCGGATAATGAATGTGGCTATTATGGGCCTTACACCATAAATCGGAGGATCGATCTATATGGCAGCTATATCCAAATCTGAACCGATCTGAGCCAAATTAACGAAGGATGTCGACGGGCCTTACACAATTCACTGCCCTGAATTTCATCAAAATCGGATAATAAATGTGGCATTTATGGGCCTAAGACCATAAACCGGAGATCGGTCTATATGGCAGCTATATCCAAATCTGAACCGATCTGGACAAAATTAAAGAAACATGTCAAAGGGCCAAAGACAACTCACTGTCCCAAATTTCAGCGAAATCGGACCATAAATGTGGCTTTTATGGGCCTTAGACCCTAAATCGGAGGATCGGTCTATATCCAAATCTGGACCGATCTGAGCCAAATTGACAAAGGATGTCGAAGGGCCTAACACAACTCACTATCCCAAATTTCAACAAAATCGGATAATAAATGTGGCTTTTATGGGCCTAAGACCCTAAATCGGCGGATCGGTCTACATGGGGGCTATATCAAGATATAGTCCGATATAGCCCATCTTCGAACTTAACCTGCTTATGGACAAAAAAAGAATCTGGGCAAAATTTCAGCTCAATATCTCTATTTTTAAAGACTGTAGCGTGATTTCAACAGACAGACGGACAGACGGACGGACATGGCTAGATCGTCTTAGATTTTTACGCTGATCAAGAATATATATACTTTATAGGGTCGGAAATGGATATTTCGATGTGTTGCAAACGGAATGACAAAATGAATATACCCCCATCCTTCGGTGGTGGGTATAATAATGGGGTCTAACTTCTTTTTTTTTTGTTATTGAATTGCCGTTTTTGCTCGAGTGTAGTTTTTACTCATTTTAAACACGAAAATGCAATTGAATTTTATTTGTATAGATTTCTGGCATACTCATCTTTTAAATGGAAAGTATTTATCCAGTAAAGAGTTTTTTTCCCCCAAATGCACATTTACTCGTAATTTTGACATCAAGCATCCTAGTAGATGCGCAATACACACAGCATAGGGCTGGACTAGTGTAGGAGAGCAGTGAAGAAAAAATAAATCAAATATTACAAATGCTGTACATAGTGCAGTTAAGTGCACTTAATAAATATAAGCAAACTTAATCGAATCCATATGCAATTGAAAAAATTATTATTGTATAAGAAGAATGCTGAAATGAGAAAGTGATTGATATATCCAATCACATTTAAGTGTACACTTTTTTCAGAAAAATGTAACAAAACTGTGGAAAATTTTAAATAGAAACTTTCGCAATGTGTAGATGTTAGAGATTTTAAATGTATTGCACATCATTCTTCAGCCAAAACCAGGAAGAAATTCAGTTTCCTAGGTCTTAATAAGTCAAAATGGGGAATAGGATTACAAAGGGGGTTAAATAGCACGATGGCCCTCTAGGGGTGGTATTCGTTGTGGCTGTAAGAGATCTCAAATTTACTTAGTTTAGGTTACATTGAAAAGAGGGGGCGAATATCAATGCGATCCATGCCACTATGGACATACACCTAAACCAGTTTTCGGCTTGTTGTGTTGCTCTTAATACCAACAAGTAAAAGCGTACTAAGTTCGGCCGTGCCGTTGGATTTCCTTTGAATTTTCACCACTAAGAATAATCATCCTATTTTATTATAACTCTACAACTATATCCATAGTTATATCTAAATAGGGGCTGATCTCGATCATATTTTGTTCAGGTCCCGGATCTCGGGAGGCCCAAAACAACTCACTGTTTCAAATTTTTAGCGAAATCGGACGAAAAATAAAGTTTTTATCGGCTTCAGACCCACTATCGGGAGATCGGTCTATATGGCAGCTATATCTAAATTTAGTTCGATCTGAACTATATTAAGGTCGGGTGTCAGGAGGCTTAAAACAACTCACTGTTTCAAATTTCAGCGAAATCGGATAAAAAATAAAGCTTTCATGGGCTTCAGACCCTTAATCGGGAGATCGGTCTATATGGCAGGTATATCTAAATATAGTCCGATCTAAACCCTATTTAGGTCGGGTGTTGGGATGATTAAAACTGTTCAATGTTTCAAATTTCAGC